>NW_027663625.1:15000-24564 GCF_964034855.1 Anser brachyrhynchus | reverse complement strand
TGTAGAGACTGGCAAACACAATTTTCAGGTTTCTAACTATTCCTACCGGGCATTTTTCATTACAATAGAAAATGCAGAGCAGCAAAGGGCCAGAGTTCCAAGGCTCTTAAAATCTATGGAAATGACCACTGCCTTATATCAAGAAATGGCACAGGCAAGAAAAAATCGCAGAACATTTACGTAACTGCATGTCCCTTTTCTGAAAGAAAGAACCCTGTTTGTAAAGTCACTATGGACTGACAGATTTGCTAATATGAAATTATTATATGTATTTCACGTGAAGCTGCTTTTTAATTATTATTGTTAGTTCTCCACCACTATTATCTTTCACTTACCACTTGAGTTTGGACTTTAACTGGAGAATAAATCATCAGAACGTCTGCTAGTTCTGAAGTAAGTCTTCAAATGTCTCCTAGGAAGCTTTTGTGCAAATACTAAATTAAGAACTTGAGCATTTTCATGACCTTGCTCACTGAATGGATGGTTTCACTGCAGTTTTCCAATGGCCCATCTAAACTATAATTCTCCATTTTCATGGCATACAAATGGATAGAAGTGGAACCAGTTCTCATCATGCAGTAGACTTTTCCTATTGATTATATTAAAGTAACCAGGCAGTCCTATTAAAGAAAAAGCATGCATAAATACAGATTAGTTACATTCTTTCTGACTGTCAAATGCTTTCCCTGATCTAATTATTTTCAACCTTTTACAGGACATCAGTTCATTATACCACCAAAATCCAGTTTCTGGCATGAAAATTGTTTTAAGACCACTATTTCCCCTTCTTTGTTAGCTGAATACATTTTGCTCAGAATGAAAGTAACAGAAAAAAAAGTATTGGCTGCATAGAAGTCCTTTGTTAGTGCTTTTGAACTCCCTAGTTGTGGACTACAAAGAGTGCAGTGCGCTGCCTCTCACCACCACAGAACAGAAGCGCTGAGTGCTGCCTTTTTTTTTTTTTTGGATCTTGATATACAGGATACACTACTGAGTGCCTATAAAAAGGTTTGTGAACCTTGATGGAAATCAGAGGTGAAAATGACAGTTCAATGACAGTTCAAATGTCTGGTCTGGATTTAAAAGATCTATGGTAATGTCTTTTTGCTTATAGCAGATACTGAAAAGGAAAAAAAAAAAAAAAAAAAAAGAACCAGCAAAGCGGTGTTCAGACTTATATTACACTCTTTCTCTGCTCCTGCCCTTTCCCTGAGCTGTCAAACCCGGAGCATTCTCTGAAAACTTAAGTGATTCTAGGCAGGTTACCAATACATATGTTATTTCTTATTAGTTATATCCTTAGGATATTGCTAAGACACAAAGCCTATGATTCTTTTCAGTTACAAACAATGAGTCAGGGTCTGTGGTGGCTTAAAGCATGTATCATTCCTGGATTTCATTGCAATGTCCTGGAATAATTTTATTTAAAAAAAAAAAAAAACAACTTCATTCTTTATACAGAAAGTTTTGTAAACAGTTAATGAGAAGACCAGCAAGAATGTGCTGATTAATCAAATAATAATTGAAAAGATTTTGGCAACTGACACTTAACTTTACAACTCAGGAAAAAACAAACAAACAAAAAAACAACAACAAAAAAACCACCAAGGAACTTTTGTTTCCTATTACTTCCTGTGAAACAGGAATATCTCTTAAATTTATTTTTCGTCAAGATACAACATTGTGTTCAATTTTTTCCCATCATCTAATCTATTTTAATTGAAAATGGAATTTATGACAAAAATAAAAATAATTTTGATTTCCAAAAATATTTCCCACTCCTTTGAGGGAAAAAGGAAATGGTTTTCTTTTATCTTTTCCTAGTTCTTTGTCAAAAGACATTCATGAAAATAAATAAATAAATAATTCCAGACCATCTATAGTTTCTTGTCCTTTACTAACATATACTGACAGACTTTGCGGTGGATTTGTTATCAATTGAATTCTGAAGGGGGAAAAGAATTGAGAATGTTCTATGTATCCATGCTGAAAACTCTATATCTGCTGTACAAATACTTATCATTCACACAGCTCATTATCTGTTCAAAAAATAGTAATGGTAATCAGTGGTAAATGTTTCCCAATCATTTTCAATGGACTTCCTGTCTACGGAGACTCCAAATCTCTTTCAGAAATAATAGGACAAAGCCAATCACTGACTGTCACCACAATCATGCCCCTTCTTCAGAAGTATATCAGTGCTCTGCATGAGTTGTAATGTCAGCTTTCTCAAACTTTGGGCGTGTGATTTGGGCTTAGCTTGTAATGGAGATAGTTCTCAAACTCCCAGGTCAAGAACTTCAAAAGTATTTGGTACCTAGTTGTCAGTGATTTTTTATCAGCAAATGTACTCCTTGTTAGATGTACAGCAGTATATATACATATATATGAAATATATATATATACAGATATATATATATATGTGTGTGTATACATATATATATATATATATATATATATATATATGATGTCCACTGTTGTTACTGCATGACATACGAGGATCACAGTGGGGGATGTTGATGACCATCAGTAGTCAGTTAATAGATCAGTCATTGTATAAACACAGACCTGAACCCAAAGATTTTATAACTGTGACTATAGAACAATAGCAATGAGTCTTTAACACAGTGATGTTTGAAAATTAATTACAGACAAATAAGGACTTGTCTATTCAGACAGCTTAATGTTAATAAGGTTGAGTTAGAATTTACAGTCCACTAACTCCTCTGTACTAAGAGCACCTTTATGTGAGGCGCTTTTAAGGTAGAATAAGTTGCCTCACGCTGTTTTCTCACAGGGAGTTAATGCAGAGTAACCAGTGTACTGTAAATTTGTACCCCAGTTTACCAAGGAATAAGTTCCCTGAATAGATAAGACCTAAAACAACATGTACAGAGGAAAACAGTAGCTAAGATTGAGTAATTAGTATGAAAAACTGTTCAGGTTCTCGAAGTTCCTTTTTTTTTTTCCTTTTTTTTTTATTTTTTTTTTCCTTTTTTTTCCATCCATGTCTATCATCTCTACTTGCAGCTTTTTCTGTGAGATGATGTCCAGCTACATATTTTTCATGTTTTGTTTTCCTCTTAAGATCTTCACGGACTGCATGCATAAAACAAACAAAAAGACAACAACAATAACAACAAAAACAACTCCAAGAAAAAAAAAAAGCAACTTTGATATTGAAAGTGCTTATTTCAGCTCATAAAAAGTTATGTCATGTACTTAAAGGGCAGAAAGACTTTCACCTGTCTTAACCAACAGATAAACGCATTGCAACCATCAACAACAAAAATGATAAAAAAACAAACAATCATTTCAAATTTGTTTGTCAATAATTCACAAATTGAAACATACTTGTACAAAGTGATTAAATCATTGCAGGAAGAAAGGATGCAGTAACAGAAATCTCATTCTTGGTATAGATCACTTACAAACAGATAAAATATGTTAAGCTTGGCATGGAGAGGGACTGAAAACTGGAAGAAAAATCATGTTTGCAACCAGAATTATTGCTACGTAAATTGTATTTTTTAAAGGATCACAGCAGCTTTAAAGCCACAAGTGAACAACAATTGCTGTATTTTGTACCACTTCAGGGAAACATAACCAGACCCACTAGAAAAGATACCATTAAAATGTAAATGAGAATTCCCAATCACCTGAACAGTGTTTTGTTTGTTTGTTTGTTTGTTTGTTTGTTTGTTTGTTTGTTTTCAGTATGGAGGTATAGGCAAGATCAAAAGGGCATTTGAGCTTCTGTATTTCAAGAGAGTAATCTAGAAAAATAACATGAGATCTGGGAAAAGCTGGTGCTTTAGAGTTCAAAGTTTCTATAGCACATGGCACCAAGGGTGACATTTAATTCATTTGTGAAGACAAAACATTTCAACAGAAATAAAATATCTGTATTAAACAAACAAACAAACAAACAAAAATTAATAACAATAATCAAAATAAATCAAAAACAAAAATAAACACTGAAGAACTCCTTTGCTAAATGAGAATATAAATCAATATCTTTCCTTAAATGACAAATCTGTATTTTGAAGATTACAGCAAGCATCAGGGGCAAAGGAGAAGACTTGTTTACACAAATACTGGTTTATACTATTGAGATCATTGACTCCAAAGAGGTCTAACACTGGTCAAACAGAGCTGACAGACTCAAGTTTATGACAGGATGAAACAGCTCTGATCAAACTACATACTGAAGCCTAAAGAGGAGGACATTTCATATTCATGTTCTCTCTCTTGTAAGAATACTTTAAATTTCACTGGACAAGTGAAGTTTGGAGAAGACCTGCTGAGAGCAAACAGAAAGCAGGACAGTAGTAAAATGTATGTGGAGACCAGTAGAGGGTTCCAAAAGAGCAACAGAGGACGTTCTATTGCCCTAGAGGAATTCAATCTCCCTTAAACATTTACGAACTCATCATCATTGTGAAAATTTCGGCAGACATTTCCTGAGGAGACACTTGGGCCAGGAAAGCAGTGAAATATGGGAAGATGGACAAAGGTAGATGAACTGTGTTCTTCTCCCATTCTGAGCTGTTGAACTACCCTGCACATGAGGGCAAGGATGTTGGGGAGGCTAGACGGGTTTCAATGGTGTTTTTCTTGGACCTGCAAGAGTTATGTGAGGCCTGTATTGAACAATAGGCACTGTAACAGGCATAGGAGTGAGTCGCCAGCTTGTGAGGTAAACTTCAGAGAAAACTTGCTTGTCTGGGATGGCACAGCGGATGCAACAAAACAAGTTCACTAGGCACCAGGCTATAGCAGTATTGTGCTCTAGAAAGTTGTCTCATTGGAAAATGATGATGTCTGCTTTCGTGCAAATTTGTACATTGACATTCAGAGAAATCAGTGCATCAGTTGTAGTTTTGCACAACATTTGGTTTAAAACTTCCAGAGGATGTGTCAGGTTGGAAATCTGCTCATATGCCTAGTCTGGGAGGGCCTAAGGCAGTGCAGACCATGAAGCATCCAGGAGCAGTTCTTGAAGTAGATACCTGGGAAGTCATGCCCATGTACATGAATAGGAATGGGAGCTCACGAAAACTTCAATTTTCGTGTTCTCAGTTGACAAGACTGATCTTTGGTTCAGAGGACGTATTCCTTGGAATTTAATTAGACCTTGCACAAGGAGGAGGAAAACTTGGTGGCCCCTGGTTACTGATGCAGAGATGAAAAAAGAAGAGTGTTTTGACTTTGTAAATATGATTTGGGTACTGATGATATCCTTTAATGTGGAACTACCTGCTATGTAAAGGTAATGCAAGGAATAAGAGAAGATATGTAATGGATTATAAAATAATAACAATAAATAACAACAACAACAACAACAACAACAATAATAATAATAATAATAATAATAATAATAATAATAATAAAAATAGTAAATGTCTTTCAGCCTTACAGAAAAAAAAATTAAAAAAATGAGTAAAATTCATTAAAATAATCATCTGTATGTATAATAAATATGGACAGAAAAAAAAATCTGGAAGAATGTTAAACGTGAGAAGAGAGATGAATGCCTTGGATAAAATGCAGAAACCTCTAGGTAGAACAGCTAGGTATGGTTATGGGATATTTTTCATAAAATGTTATGGTGTGTCAGCCTGTTGCATCCATAGTAATTAGCTATATATTTATTCCTTTCTAATATAAATTATGGTAATCTTTTCAGCATCCACTTCATAATTACTTTTTCAAAAGTTTCAGAATGGCCCTCCTGTTCTACTTTAGAAAGCAACAGAATATGTCAGCTTGAAAAAGAGGTTTTGAGGAAGAGCTCTTTGTGCATACTATTCTCAAAGGATACGTATGTATATATATACATGTATAGAAGCTGTGTAGTTTGAAGGACTGAAATTGGATTCCTTCATTCTGAAGAGACTGAATAAAACGTTTGTGCTCATCAAAAGGAAATCAAAGCAGATCACCAGCAGAAGCAAAACAAAAGTGTTCAGGCCTGAAACATTCATGAGAAAGGGAAGAGCAACAGTGTGTTAATCCCATTGCCTGTCTTTACAGCATAAACACTTCCAGGTGAATGACAGATAATATATACTCTCAACTGGTTTGACTTTTATAGTGCTTTGGCATTTTTCATTTGTTCTTACCTCACTAATAATTTACGTGGCCCCAGAGACCATAAAGTCAATAGGTCTACCCTGGACTTGAAATTCTGAATCTAGCCCCATCTCTCAATTATTCAGGTTATAATAGTTTGGGATGATGACAGTCTTTCTGATGAATGAATACAATTTTTAACCTACTCATTGTTACAGAATTGTTGCATTTAATTGTTATTAAATGTTCTCTGCATTAATCTAGCCTGCATGATTTTAAAGTCAGCTTAATAGATACACCATGTTCATTGTACCGACAGCACTAAGTGTTAAGAATTAATAGGCATTTCATGATGAATAATTATTCAACTTAACAGTATTTTCCCTGTGGGGTTCTTCTTTTGAGTTATCCCATAAATAATAAAACAGGGACTGTAAACATTAATGTTGAAAGGAACTTCATTACCAAGACTTGCAGAGAAACATTTTCCTGTCAACTCTAACACAATGCCATAAAGTTTTCAGCTTATTAAAGAATCTGTCTGTAGTGGGTTTACGTGGTTTTGGTAGCAGGGAGCCATAGGGGTGGCTTCTGTGAGAAGGATCTAGAAGCTGCCACATGTTTGGTAAGGGCCCCAATGCTGACCAGAGCTGAGCCAATAAGTGATGTTGTTTTGCGCCTCTGTGAGAGCATATTTAAGACAGGGGAAGAAAAAAACAAAAAAAAAAAAAAAAAACAAAAAAAAAAACACTGTGCCACACAGCAGCTGGGAGAGTGAGAGGAGTGAGAAACAGCCTTGCAGGCGCCAAGGTCAGTGAAGAGGGAGGAAGAGAGGTGCTCCAGGTGCCGGAGCAGAAGTCCCCTGCGGCCTGTGGTGAGGACCATGGTGAAGCAGGTTGTCCCCCTGCAGCCCATGGAGTACCACAGTGGAGTGGGGTTCCACACTGCAGCCCGTGGAGGAGACCACGGTGGAGCAGGTGAACCTGTACTGACGGAGGCTGCGGCCTGTGGAAGACCCCTGCAGGAGCAGATTCCGGGCCGGACCTGTAGCCCGTGGAGAGGAGACCACGCAGGAGCAGGTGACCTGGCAGGAGCTGCTGCCCATGGGGGATCCAGGTTGTAGCAGTTTGCTCCTGAGGGATGGACCCCGTGGTACAGACCCATATCTGGAACAGCTCTTGAGCTGCTGCCTGTGGGCAGCCCACATCGGATCAGTTCAGCAAGGACTGCATCCCGTGGGAGGGACCCCACAGCACAGGGGACGAGAATGACCGATAAGGAGCGGCAGAGAAGCAGTGCTATAGACTGACCATAACCCCCATTCCCCCGTTCCCCTGCGCCACTCGGGGGGAGGAGGTGGAAGAAGGTGGATGGGGGGGAAGGTGCTTTTGGTTTCTTTCCTTTGTTTCTCACTTCTCTAGCTTGTTAGTAATAGGCAATAAATCTTACTATCTCCCTACCCTGAGTCTGCTTTGCCCGTCACGACAATGACTGTGCGATCTCCTTGTCCTTATCTCAACCCTTGAGCCCTTTTCATCATATTTTCTCCCTGTTCCTCTTTGAGGAGGGGAGTGAGAGTGCTGTTATGGTGGAGCTTGGCCGCCCACACAAGTAAAACCACCACTACCTATATTTCATCAGTTCCCCTAAGTTATACACTACCAGAATTAGTTGTGTTGCAAATTTTAAGTCCCAACACCATTGTTAAAGAATCCACACTTGACTCTCCAGTTTGACAATCACATTTTATTCTTGATCAAGTAA
Organism: Anser brachyrhynchus; assembly: GCF_964034855.1. NCBI lineage: Eukaryota > Metazoa > Chordata > Aves > Anseriformes > Anatidae > Anser > Anser brachyrhynchus. Next base: position 16,725 of record NW_027663625.1, on the reverse strand, counting down.
TGATGAAAATATTTACAGATTCACTTTCTACTGGACAGTTAAAATATCATGCCTCAGTCATTTTAAACAGGATGCCAAGGAAATGCCAACACAGTATTCTAATTATAGTAAACAAGCGTGTAATTCTTTTCAAAAAAAGCTAGCTATCAGAACTTGTAACAACCACTGTTTGCTATTAAAATAATGGTTTTTGGTAGGTAAATATTCTGTTGTTCGCATCATTCTTTCAAAGATAGTACATCAAATAAACGGAAGAGTCACCAGCTGATAACCTAAACTGATTAATATTTGGTAACTGTAACTGAATTTGATGTTAGACTTCATTCAACCATCACATTTTGTTACAAGAAGAAAAAATTAGAATAAAGAATGGCATCTGAAAAAGGTGTCTCCACGCAGTTAACATATAAGAAAGTCATAGTGCGATTGAAGCTTTAAGACAAATAAGAACTTGTATTCCATTGTATCTTTTGTTATTATATATGTGAGGCAGAAAACAAAACAACAAAAAAATAAAAACAGCAAACAGAACCAACTGATATCCAACTTTATATACTGTTATCAGGAAAAATAGTTTGAATTATTCTGTTGGTCTTTATTAGACAACTTGCTGTTTGTTGGTTTTTTGTTTTTTATTTTGTTTGTTTTTGTTTTTGTTTTTACAAATATGATTGACATCTTAAAAGGAAGCATTGGAAAATTGTCTCAATAGATGCAAAGAAGACTGCTCTCTTGTATAACATTTACATTTATAAACAATGCACAGCTGAATTCTTATCTCATTTGAGAGAAAGGCAAATCCCCAATTAACTTTGATTGGAATCACAGGTGGTACAGTTATACATCTTGAGATTTTAAAAATAAAAGTAAAAAAATATATAGTTTCATGCTGGTTTCAATGTACTTTTATGCTTAGATGATATAAGCATATGAAGATGTCCTTCTTACACAAAGTAAATTTAGATGCTACCAAACTATCTCAGAAACTTGTTATTCAAATGTATTCATGAGACAGGGAAAGCAAAGCAGACACAGGAAAAGATATGATATAATACTAAGTAACTTGCATTAGCCAGCTCCAGCAAAGGCTTCAGTGTCCAAATTACCAACAACTGAACCAAGAGTGTTTACTTTGGGACAGTATCACATTCACACGTATCATTTCTGTTATTTTCTTAGAAGCCTTTACAATTATTGGTGAAGATAAATTTGCTGCAGATCAATATGTCACTTAATTCTTAACATTTACGTCTGTGCAGGAATTTACTTAAGAATCACCTAGCAATTACCCTATTACTTTGGAATATGTTTTCCCCAAATTCCTCACTGAGAGCTACGCTGAATGTACTGCAACTTTTCTATTGCAACAGATGAAAAATCTCTACAAACACAAACATCAATGTTAATTCTCCCAACAAAGCCATGAAGCCCTGGCACTTTCTACATACAAACATCATAGAGGATTTATGTAGCTCAAAAACTGTGTCAATTACCTTGCTGGATTATAATGCCACTGTCTGTAGGCCTTTTCTCACTTATATCATTCAAGAATTTACAATATTATTAGACATTTGTGATATTATTAGAAAAAAAAATGTGTATATATATATTTTTCTTTCAAAAATCTCCCACACCCGCAGGTTTGCTTTTGTGTGAGTAGGTGTAAAAGTGAAATAAGTCTATCATCTGCTTCAAAATACTTTATTGAAAGGCTGAAGATGGGGA
>NW_027663626.1:0-41778 GCF_964034855.1 Anser brachyrhynchus | reverse complement strand
GTTCTAACTGCCTGTCTCTGATTGGCCGCAGCCCGCTGGTGGCAGCAATGCAGGACGCGCAGCGCGGGCGCCTGGTGGAGGCGGTGCTGGCGGCGGCCGGGCCCCAGCGGCTGCGGGACCTCTTCTGGGAGCACCTCCAGGGCCGCCTCGTGGGCGTGGCCAACCACCGGCTGGCCAATCACGGCCTGCAGCGCCTGCTGGACCACGCCCCCTGCGACGTGGTAGGCGGGGCTTAAACCGGGGCGCACCAAGAGGGAGGGGGGGGGGAATGCGCGAAGCTCCGCCCGCTAGTGGGCGGGGCTAACGCTGGCTCCGCCCCCCAGGTGGGGGCAGTGCTGGAGGAGCTGGGCCCCGCCCTGCGGCAGCCCCTGGCGCGGGGGCACCCCGGGGTGCTGACGGCGCTGACGGGCGCCTGCCGCCGCCACCCCCCGCTGCAGCCCCGGGCCCTGCGCCGTGTGCTCGAGGTAAGCCCCGCCCCCTTCCGCCCGAGGCCCCGCCCATCGCCCCGCCCACTCGGCTAAGCCCCGCCCCCTTTTGTGGTCTCGCCCAATAGGCTTTCGACTGCTGGGAGCCGCCCGAGCGCCGCCAGGGCTGCGTGGGGCTGCTGGCTGCCCTGCGGCCCTGGGGGGGCGGGGACAAGGAGCAGGGGGCGGAGCCTGAGGTGAGGGGCGGGGGGGCGGGGTTTCCTGGCTGCTCTGTGTCCCCTGGGTTGATCCCAGTCCCTCCCAGTCCCTCCCAGTGCCTCCCAGTACCCCTTTCTCTCCCCGCAGCCCTCCCTGGGCACCGTGACGCTGCCGGGCTCGCTGCTCCTCCAGCACCTGCTGCACTTCGGGGACCCGGGCCCCGTGCTGGGGGCCCTGGCGGCGCTGCCCCCCGCGGCCCTGGCGGCGCTGGCGCTCAGCCCCCCCGGCAGCCGCGTGTGGGACGCGCTCCTCGCCTCCCCCGCCGTGCCCCCCCCGCGCCCGCCGCCGCCTCCTGCGCAAGCTCAAGGTACCGGCGGCCATCTTGGGGGGCTTTATACCCCCCCTACGATGTCACTTCCTGTTTGGCAGTGGCTTACGGGGGATAACGGGTGGGTTTTCCAGGGCCACTTCCTGTCGCTCGCCTGCCACCGCAACGGCAGCCGCGTCCTCGACGCCATCTTGGCCTCCTCCTCGCCCCGCGCCCGCGCCGCCATCGCCGCCGAGCTGGGTGAGCGCCCCTGGGTGCTCAGCACCCTCCCCCCGCCCCCCAGCGCCCCCAAACGGCCCCGCTAACGCCCCCACCCCCCCCCCCCGCAGCCCCCCAGCGCCCGGCGCTGCTGCGGGACCCCCACGGGCGCGGCGTCGAGCGGCGGCTGCGCCTCCTCCTGCGCCGGCCCCGGCAGTGGCGGCTGGAGGACTGACAGCCAGCGAGTTCCCGCCGCCAGGGGTAGAGCGGCGTCGGGGGCGGAGCTTGGAGGAGCACGAGTACAAAGGTGAGACCATAGAGAGCGGCCACGGGCGGATAGAAAGTCCTTCTGCTTGGCATGGAGATCATAGAGGTGGTGGAGGACTGAGTAGAGCGTCTCCGAAGCTTGGGTGTGGCTTGCACCACTGAGATGTTGGAGGACCGAGGGCTAGAGTGTCACCTCTCTGCACTACAACCATAGAGTTGCTAGAGGACTACCAACCATAGAGCAGCCTGGAGGACCAGTGGCCATAGAGCTCCTGGAGGACCAGTGACCATAGAGCTCCTGGAGGACCAGTGGCCATAGAGCTCCTGGAGGACCAGTGACCATAGAGCTGCTGGAGGACCACCAAACCATAGAGCCGCTGGAGGACTGAGTGCCAGAGAAGACACCTCTAGGCGACGCTCTGGTACCCCATAGCCAAGTCTTGTCTGCTCTGTTTCTATTTCATCTGTATTTTTATAAATTAATCGATTTCTTCACATTTTCACTTTATTTTCACAAGCAGGGGGTGGGGCCAGGCCCGTTGGCTCCTCCCACACCCCCCCCCACCCCTCGGCGGCCATTTGGTGGCTCCCCGTGAGTCTCCCGAGCCACATCGCAGCTCTTTACTGGCGGGCTACTGGGAAGGGGGCGGGGCTACTGGGAAGGGGGCGGGGCTACTGGGAAGGGGGCGGGGCCTAATGCTCATAGGCCCTGCCCCTTTGGGGCGCGCTGTCCAGGAGGCGGCGCAGGAAGGCCGAGAGGTTGAGCAGGCTCTGCCCCACGGCGCGCGTCGTGGCCGCCAGCAGCCGCAGCAGCTCCCTGGGGGGGGGGGTGAGGGGTGAGGGGGGGGCTCGGAGCTGCCCCACGGCGCAGGGGATGGGGAGGGGGGGTCAACAGGGTTGACCCCACAACCAACGGGGCGTTCTGTGGGGCAGAAGAAGACCCCACGGGGTCAACGTTGACCCGAGGAAGCACGAAGAGCTTCTATGGGGCAAGACCTTTCTCCACCCCATTGGGATCTCCATGGGGGGCGTAGTCAATGGGGCCATCCCCACACCCAACGGGGCTTCTTATGGGGCAGGAGAAGACCCCAAAAAGTTGACGCTGACCCAACACCCCCAAGAAACCCTTTTATGGGGCAAAACTTTCTCATCCCCCATTGGGACCTCAACGGGGAGAAGGGTCAACGGGGCCAACCCCATAACCAACGGGGCTTTCTATGGGGCAGGAGAAGATCTTAGGGGGTTATGGGAGACCCACCTCAGCAGGCGCTCGGGGCCCAGCCCCGCCACGTCGCAGCGCAGCCCCCGCACGGCCGCCGTCACCCGCAGCCGCCCCACCAGGTCCCGGGGCCCGGCGCGCGCCAGCGCCACCGTCACCCGCGCCACCTCATCCCCGCCCCGTGCCCCGGGGGGCTCCCACTGCCCCCCGAACGTCACCGCCTGTAATTTTGGGGAGAAAAGCAGAGATTTAAGAGGCGCTGAGCGGGGGGAGGGGAGGTTTTGGGGTTTGCGGACTCACCTTCGGGGGCTCCCAGCGCTGGCCCGGCCCCAAAGCCACGAGGGGGGTGTGGGGCGGCAGCGCCCCAAAGAAGCCCTCGGTGTCCACGGCCGTGCCGTCCTCCGCCAGCACCAGCTCCACCGGCAGGGGCAGGCCCAGCGCCTCCGCTGCCTGCCCCGGGGGGGGGGTTAAGGGGTCGGGGGGGGCAGTTATGGGGTCAACGAGGCAGTTATGGGGTTGTGGGGGGCAGCTATGGGGTCTTACGGGGTCACTTGGTTGTGTTGTGGGGTCAATTATGGAACCTAAATTCAATTCGGGGGCAATTAGGGGGGCTCCCAAGGGGCAATTGCGGGTCTTGGGGGCAATTATGGGGTCGTGAGGGCAGTTATGGGTTCATGGGGGGTAATTATCGGGTGATTTTGTTGGGTTGCGGGGTCAATTACGGGGTCTGAGTGTGATTTGGGGGCATTCGGGGGCTCCCAAGGGGCAATTTTGGGTCCCGGGGGGTAATTATGGGCTTTGGGGCAATTACAGGTCTTGGGGGTAATTATAGGTTCGGGGGGCAGTTTTATGGGGTCTCAAGTGACAATTGTGGGTCTTGGGGGTAATTAGAGGGGATCTTGGGGTTAATTAGAGGGGGTCTTGGGGTTAATTAGAGGGGGTCTTGGGGGTAATTAGGGTGCTCCCAAGGGGGCAATTACAGCTCTTGGGGGCAATTTAGGGGGTCCGAAGGGGGCAATTATGAGTCTTGAGAGTAATTAGGGGAAGTTTTGGGGCAATTGCGGGTCTTGGGGGCAATTATGGGATGTCCCAAGGGCGCAACTGATAGTCTGGGGGGGCAATTATGGGGTGTCGGGGGGCAATTGGGGGTCTTTGGGGCAATTATGGGGGGCAGATAGGGATCTTGAGGGGATCCCAGGGGGGCAACTGCGGCTCTTGCGGGTAATTATGTGGAATATTGGGGGCAATTAGGGGTCTGGGGGGCAATTAGGGGTCCTGGGGGCAATTATGGTGGATCTTGGGGGCAATTAGGGGGCTCCCAAGGGGGCAATTAGTACTCTTGAGGGCAATTATTGGCAATTAAAGACCGTGGGGGTAATTAGGGGGTCCCCGGGGGCAATCAGGGGGTCCCCGGAGGCGGTTGCGTCCCTCACCTGCCCCCGCAGCTCCTCCAGGCCGGCCGCCAGCACCCCCCGGGGCCGCCCCCGGCGGTGGTCGCACACCCAAAATGGCCGCGGGGGCGGGGCCGGGGCGGGCCAGGCCCTGCGGGCCACCGTCCTGGAGGGGGCGGGGCGAGAGACAAGCCACGCCTTCAAGATGGCCGCCTCCAGCAGGGCGCCGCCATCAACATGGCAGCCCCCGTCGGCACGCCGCCTCCCGCTCAAAATGGCGGCCCCCCATCAACCTCCCGCCTCCCGCCCAAGATGGCGGCCCCCGCCCAAGATGGCGGCCCCCGCCCAAGATGGCGGCCCCCGCCCAAGATGGCGGCCCCCGCCCAAGATGGCGGCCCCCACCCAAGATGGCGGCCCCCGCCCAAGATGGCGGCGCCCGTCTCGCTTCAAAACCAAGATGGCGCTGCCCACGCCCTCCCCCGCCGCTCCCACAGGCCCCCTCCCCGCGCTCACCGCAGCACGTCCATAGCTTGGGGGTCCCGGGGGGGTCCCGGGGGGTCCCGGGGGGGTCCCGGAGGGTCCCGGGAGGGGGTTCCCGGTTGCGGCCGGGCCCGCGCTGGGCACTGCGGGCGGTGAGGCCTCGGGCGGGCTCCGGGGCCAACTGCGAGGGCTGGGGGCGGGGCGCGTTTAAGAGCGGAGCGAGCAGCCAATCGGAGGCGCGCATGCAAATGAAGGCGGAGCGCCAGCCAATCCGCTGCTGGCAGGGTTCGAAAGGGCGGGGGGGGGGGGATGGCAGCGCGCCGCGCCCCTCTCCCCGCCGCCCGCCAATCACGGCCCTTCTCCCTTCCCATTGGCTGCGCCGCCTGAGGTGGGCGGGAGCCAAGATGGCGGCGCCCATGGCGGCGCGGCGGCTGCTGCGGGCCCCGTGGGGCGCGCGGGGGGCAGCGGGGCGCAAGGCACGGCGGGAAGGGGGCGGGGCCTGGGGGGGGCCCTATGGGGGGGGCCCTATAGGGTCTATGGGGGCCCTATGGGGGGATCTGGGGGGGGTTGAGGGGTCCCTATAGGGCCTATAAGGGTCTGGGGGGTCCCTATGGGGCTCTGGGGGGGTCCCTATAGGGCCCATAGGCGCCCTTATAGGGTCCCTATGGGGCTCTGAGGGTCCCTATGGGGCCAATGGGGTCTCTATAGGGTCTATGGGGGCCCCTTGGGGGGCTCTGGGGGTCCCTATAGGGCACTGGGGGGGTTGGGGGGTCCCTATGGGGCTCTGGGGGGGTCTCTGTAGGGCCTGGGGGGGGCCCTATAGGGTCCCTGTGGGGATCTGGGGGGCCTGGGGGGGTCCCTATAGGGCCTGGGGGGGTCCCTATAGGGCCCATAGGCGCCCTTATAGGGTCCCTATGGGGCTCTGAGGGTCCCTATGGGGCCTATGGGGTCTCTATAGGGTCTATGGGGGTCCCTTGGGGGGCTCTGGGGGTCCCTATAGGGCACTGGGGGGGTTGGGGGGTCCCTATGGGGCTCTGGGGGGGCCCTATAGGGTCCCTGTGGGGATCTGGGGGGCTTGGGGGGTCCCTATAGGGCCTGGGGGGGTCCCTATACGGTCCCTATGGGGCTTTGGGGGGCCTATGAAGCTCTGCGGGGTCCCTATGGGGCTCTGGGGTGTCTCTATAGGGCCTGAGGGGGGTCCTTACAGAGCCTATGGGGGTCCCTACAGGGTTTGGGGGGCCTTTATAGGGCCTGGCGGGGGGGGCTTTAAAGGGCTCAGGGGGGTCCCCAGGGGGTCCCTATGATTCTATAGGGCCCGGGCCCCCACCCCGCTGACCCCCGTCTCTGCAGCATGCGGGGGCCGTGCAGCCCGGGGCCCTGCAGCTGCCCCCGGCCCTGGTGCGGGCGGCGAAGATCCTGCTGCAGGAGGGAGGTATGGGGGCTATAGGGGCCTACGGGGGGCTCGGGGGGGGGGCTGTAGGGGGTCTTTGGGGGGCTGTAGGGGGGTTATAGGGACTGTCGGGGGGGTTGTAGGGGATTATAGGGGAGTTATAGGGGGGCTATAGGGGATCTATAGGGGATCTGTAGGGGCTATAGGGTGGTTATAGGGGCTGGGGGGGCCTATAGGGGCTCTATAGGGGATCTATAGGGGTTATAAGGGATCTATAGGGGCCTTATAGGGGCTATAGGGGCCATATAGGTGTTATAAGGGATCTATAGGGGCCTTATAGGGGCTATAGGGGCCATATAGGTGTTATAAGGGATCTATAGGGGCCTTATAGGGGCTATAGGCGCCATATAGGTGTTATAAGGGATCTATAGGGGCCACGCAGGGGTTTTAGAGGATTTTTAGGGGCCATATAGGGGATCTAGGGGATCTGTAGGGGCCATACAGGGGCGGTGGGGGATCTATAGGGGATCTATAGGGGCTGCAGGGCTGTGCTGACCCCCCTTTCCCCCCCCCCCCCCCTCGTAGGCTGGAGCCGGGCGCAGGCGGAGGCGCTGAGGCTGCGGCTGTGGGGGCGGCGCCCCCCCGGTGAGCCAGGCGGTGACGTCATCGGGGGGTGGTGATGATGTCATCGGGGGGTGATGACGTCATCGAGGGGTTGATGACGTCACAGCGACCCCCCCCCCCCATACACGTGTATATGTCCCCAGGGGCTCCGGGAGCGAGGAAGCGGAGCCGGAGCCCGGAGCCCGAAGTGAGGTGCCCGGGGGGCCCTATAGGGGTGGGAGGGGGGCCCTATAGAGACCTAGGGGGGTTTTGGGGTACTGCAGGGGGTCTCTGGGGCCCTATAGAGGGTCTGGGGAGTCCTATAGGGGGCTTGGGGGCCCTATAGGGGGACCTAGGGGGGCCTAAAGGGGTCTGCGGGGCCCTACAGTGGGTCACTGGGGGCCTATATGGGGTCTGTGGGGTCCTATAGGGAGCCTGGGAAGCCCTACGAAGGGTTTTGGAGTCCTATAGAGGCCTTACAGGGGGTCTACGGGATCCTATACGGCGTCGCTGGGGGTCCTATAGGGGGTCTGGGGGGCCCTATGGAGGGTTTTGGGGTCCTATAGAGACCCTGTAGGGGGTCCTATAGGGGGTTTGGAGGCCCTATGGGGGGGGGTTGGGAGCCCTATAGGGGTCTGTGAGGTGCTATAGGGGGGCTTGAGGTCGTATAGGGGGTCTGTGGGACCCTATAAAGGCCCTATAGTGGGGTTTTGGGGTCCTGTAGGGGGTCACTGGGGTCCTATGGGGGGGGGGGGATCCTATAGGGGATCTCTGGGGTCCTGTAGGGGTTTGAGGGGTCCTATAGAGGCCCTATAGGGGGTTTGGGGTCGCTATGGGGGGTCTCTGGGGCCCTATAGGGGGTCCGTGGGGCCCTATAGGAGCCATGTGGGGGGGGGGTTTGGGGCCCTATAGGGGCGTGTGGGGCCCGGTGAGGCCCTATAGCCCCCATAGGCACCCCTATAGGGTCCCCCTCTGCCCCCAGGGAGACGGCGGAGGCGGCGCGGAGCTACCTGGCGGCTCGCCTGGCGCGGGACTACGCGGCCGCGGGGCGGGCGCTCGGCGAGGTGGGGGCGGTTTCGGGGGGATTTTGGGGCGTTTTGGGGTTTTTTGGGGGCTGACCCCCCCCTCGCCCCCCCTCCCCCCCCCCAGATCCGGGCGCGCGCCCCCGACTTCGCCCCCAGGACCCTGCTGGACGTTGGCTCCGGGCTGGGCACCGCGTGCTGGTGAGGGGACTATAGGGGATCTATAGGGGCTTGGGGGGGGTCTATAGGGGTCCATAGGGGGTCTATAGGGGCTGGGGGGGTCTATAGGGGTCCATAGGGGGGTCTATAGGGGCTGGGGGGTCCCCTATAGGGGTCCGGGGAGGGGTCTGAGGGGTCCCCTATGGGGGTTTGGGGGGCCTGTATGGGGTCTATAGGGGCTGGAGGTCCCCTATATGGTCTGGGGGGGGTCTATAGGGGTGTAGGACGCCCCATGTAGGGTCTGGGGGTGGTGTCTATAGGGTCTGTAAGGGGCTTATAGGGGTCTGAGGGGGTTCTGTAGCGCCTGTGGTGTCCCATATAGGGTTAGTTGGGGGGTCTATAGGGTCTGGGGGGTGTCTATAGGGTCCATAAAGGGTTTATAGGGTCTGGGGGTGTCCCCTATAGAGGGCTGGGGGGCTTATAGAGGATTTATAGGGTATCTATAGGGTCTGGGGTTTCTCCTATAGGGTCTAGGGGATCCCCTATAGAGCCCGGGGGGGGGTATATTGGGTTTTGGGGGGGTCTGGGGGTTCCCTATAGGGTCTGCGGGGGGGTCTATATGGTCTGGGGGGGGGGTATCTATAGGCTCTGGCCCCCTATAGGGCGGCGCAGGGCGTGTGGGGCCGCAGCCTGCAGCAGTTCGTGTGCGTGGAGCCCAGCGGAGCCATGAGGGAGCTGGCCGAGCGCCTGCGCCACGGTACGGGCAGGGTTTTGGGGCGATTTCGGGCGGTTTGGGGCAATTTGGGGGGACTTGGGGGGATTGGGGGCGGTTTTGGGGGGATTTGGGGCGGTTTGGGGGGATTTGGGGCGATTTTGGGGGGATTTGGGGCGATTTTGGGGGGGATTTGGGGCAATTTTTGCGGGATTGGGGGGCAATTCAGGGGGGTTTGGGGCAATTTTGGGTTGCTATAGGGGATTTGGGGTGATTTTGTGGGGATTTGGGGCCATTCAGGGTCACTGTGGGGGATTTGGGGCGATTTGGGGGGGATTTGGGGCGATTTTGGGGGGGATTTGGGGCGATTTTTGCGGGATTGGGGGGCAATTTAGGGGGGTTTGGGGCAATTCGGGGTCACTGTGGGGGGTTTGGGGCGATTTTGGGGGGATTTGGGGCAATTCAGGGTCGCTATGGGGGATTTGGGGCGATTTTGTGGGGATTTGGGGCAATTCAGGGTCGCTACAGGGGATTTGGGGCGATTTTGTGGGGATTTGGGGCAATTCAGGGTCACTGTAGTGGATTTGGGCGATTTTGTGGGGATTTGGGGCAATTTTGGGGTCGCTATAGGGGATTTGGGCGATTTTGTGGGGATTTGGGGCCATTCAGGGTCACTGTGGGGGATTTGGGGCGATTTTGTGAGGATTTGGGGCAATTCGGGGTCACTGTGGGGGATTTGGGGCGATTTTGTGGGGATTTGGGGCGATTTTGTGGGGATTTGGGGCGATTTTGTGGGGATTTGGGGCGATTTTGTGGGGATTTGGGGCGATTTTGTGGGGATTTGGGGCAATTCAGGGTCGCTACGGGGGGTTTGGGGCGATTTTGTGGGGTTTTGGGGCAATTCAGGGTCGCTGTGGGGGATTTGGGGCCATTTTGCGGGGATTTGGGGCAATTTTGGGGGATTTTGGGGCAAGTTAAGGTTGCTATGCAGGATTTGAGGGGATTTGGGCCCTTTTGGGGGGGATTTGGGCCCTTTTGGGGGGGATTTGGGCCCGATTTGGGCCCTTTTGGGGGGGATTTGGGCCGTTTTGGGGCCCTTTAGGGTCATTTTGGGGCCCTTAGGGGGCGGGGCCACCAGGCCCTGACCCCCCCGTTCGCCCCGCCCCCAGGGGGCGGAGCCACGCCAGGCCCCGCCCACTTCGGCCCCGCCTTCCTCCGCCCCCTGCTCCACCCCGGCCCTCAGGTGAGCCCCTCCCCTCGGGGGGGCGGGGCCCCCGCTTGGCCCCGCCCCCCTCCTCCAAGCCACGCCCCCCCCTCCCCCCTTTGGCCCCGCCCCCTCCCTGCTGCCCCCTGCCCCGATTGGCCACGCCCCGTGACCACGCCCCCCTTCTCTTGGCCCCGCCCCCCCAGGCCCGCTGGGAGCTCGTGATTGGTCAGCAGCGCCCTGGGGGGGCTGCGGGGGCGGGGCCAGCGGGCCCGGGCCCTGCGGGGGCTGTGGGGGAGGACGGGGGGGCGTCCTGGTGAGTGGGGGGCGGGGGGGGGGGTGGGTGGGTTTTGTGGGGGAATTCGGGGGATTTTGGGGTCCGGGGGGGGATGGGGGTGGGCCGGGGGGGCTGGGGGGGGGTTGGGGGAGGGATTTTGGGGGGGGTAAGGGGGGATTTGGGAGCATTTGGGGGGATTTGGGGGGGATTAAAGGGGGCTTTGGGGGGGGTCTGGGGAGGATTTGGGGGGATTTCGGGGGCATTTTGGGGGGATTTGGGGGCATTTTGGGGGGGATTTGGGGGGATTAAAGGGGGGCTTTGGGGGGGTCTGGGGAGGATTTGGGGGCATTTTGGGGGGATTTGGGGGCATTTTGGGGGGATTTGGGGGCATTTTGGGGGGATTTGGGGGGCATTTCGGGGGGATTTGGGGGCATTTCAGGGGGCTGGGGGGGCATTTGGGGGGGCTGGGGGGATTTCGGGGGGGCTTGGGGTCATTTGGGGGGGGGTTGGGGGATTTGGGGACATTTTGGGGGGTTTGGGGGGGATTTGGGGGGGGGGTTTTGGGGTCATTTGGGGGGTTTGGGGGGGTTTTGGGGGGATTTTGGGGGGTTTTGGGGTCATTTGGGGGGATTTGGGGACATTTTGGGGGGTTTGGGGGTCACTTGGGGGGATTTTGGGGGGGGTTTGGGTCACATGGGGGGGGTCCATAGGTTGCCCCCCCCCCCCCCAGGTGCTGCTGGAGAACGGGACCCGCGCCGGGCACCAGGCGCTGATGGAGGCACGGGAGGAGCTGCTGCAGGTGGGTGACGTCATCGGTGACGTCATCGGTGACGTCATCGGCCCCCACTGACGTCATCGATGACATCGCCGACCCCTTTTATCCCACCCCTCTCAAAAAAAAAAGGGACCCGACGCTGACGCCGTGGAGATCTTCGCCCCGGTGAGCGCCCCCAGAATGTCCCCAGTCCCTCCCAGTCCCTCCCAGTTCCCCCAAGTATCCCCCAGTCCCCTTCCCCCCATGTGTCCGCAGTGTCCCCACCGCCTGCCCTGTCCCCGGCTGAGCCAGGGCCGGGCCTGCGCCTTTCGCCCAGAGCTTCTGGCCCCTGCCGCTGTCGGGGGTGAGCACTGGGATATACTGGGATGGGCTGGGATATACTGGGGGTGCACTGGGATATACTGGGGTGAGCTGGGGGGGGCGCTGGGATGGACTTGGGGGGCACTGGTACATCCTGGGGGGACACTAGGATGGACTGGGGGGCCACTGGGAGATACTGGGATGTACTGAGGGGGCACTGGGATGTATTGCGGTGGACACTGGGACGTACTGGGACATACTGGTTTGTACTGGGACACGCATTGCTTCCCCCACTGTAGAACCCCGCAGCCCCCGAGCGGGAACTGGTGGCCTTCCTGGTGGTGCGGAGGCTCGGGAGCTCGATGACGTCATCAGAAGACCCCCGTGACGTCATCGCCGGGCCCTGTGACGTCATCGCCGGACCCGATGACGTCATCACCGGACCCGATGACGTCACCGCCGGGGGGCTGGGGCCCGGGTGACCGCCTCCGTCCGCCCCCGCCCCCGCCACGTCTCCCTGTCCCTCTGCTGCCCGGACGGGGCCCAGCGGCGCCTGGTGGTGACGGCGGCCCGGCACGGCCGGTAGGCGGGGTGTGATGTCATCGGTGACGTCATAACGCCAAGGGACACGCCCGCTTATGACATCGTCCCACAGGTCCCTCTACCGCCAGGCCCGCACCAGCCGCTGGGGCGACCTCCTGCCCTTCCCCGGAGAAGGGGTGGCAGCCAATGGGAGGGGAGAAGGGCGGTGACGACATTCTGGTGAGTGACGTCATCCTGCGTGACGTCACCCCCCAATGAGAAGCGTGAGGGTGCTGAGCCGCTTGGGGACTACAACTCCCGGCAGCCTTTGCGCGCCCCAGCACGCGTGCGCAGTCGGGCCGCCGGGGACTACAACTCCCAGCAGCCTTTGCGCGCCCAGCACGCGTGCGCAGTCGGGCCGCCGGGGACTACAACTCCCAGCAGCCTTTGCGGCCGCGCGCGCATGCGCCGCCGCCCCCACTTCCGCTTCCTCTTTCTTCTTCCCCCCCCTCTCTCCCCGTTGCCGCCGCCATGTTCCTGCAGTGCTACTACAACGAGCGCGGCGAGCGCGTCTACACCCTCAAGGTACCGGGGGGAACCGGGAGGGGCTCCGGGGGGGAACCGGGAGGGATCCGGGGGGGCTCCGCGGCCCGTTCCCGGCCTCACGCCCCCCCCGCTGTCCCCGCAGAAGCTGTCCCCCGCCGGCACCCCCGACGTTCTCGGCGCACCCTGCCCGCTTCTCTCCCGACGACCGCTTCTCCCGGCACCGCCTGGTCCTCAAGCGCCGCTTCGGCGTCCTGCTCACCCAGCAGCCCCGGCCGCTGCTCTGAGCCGGCCACCGGGAGCGGCTCCGGGAGCTCCCCCCCCCCCACCCCCCCCCCGACGGCGGGGACCCCGGCGCTAGGACCCGGCGGAGCCCCACGAGGCGCCGCCGCCGTTTCCATTCAATAAAATGAGTTTTTCCCAGGCTGCGCCCACGTGGTCTACGGGGGGGGGGGGCGTGGCTTCCGGCAGGCCACGCCCCCTCCGCTCGGCGCCGCCCAATCAGCGCTTCCCATTGGCCGCGCTTCCCATTGGCCGCGCCCCTGCGGCACCCCCGCCCCTGCCGCAGCGGGCAGCGGGGGGCGTGGCCCTCGCCGCCTCAAGCCCCGCCCCCCTCCCGCTGCCTCATCCCCTCCTGTCAGCGGCGGCCCCGAAATCGGCGCTTTTCGGCCCAAAACCGTACGCTACGGGGGGAGGGGGGGGGGCGGGGGGAGGGAAGGAGAAGGGGTTGGGCCCCGTTAGGGGGGGGCGCTTGGGATTGGAATGAGGGGGGTTCGGGCCCGGAATTCTGCCTTTTGGACCCAAATTCGGGGCGGGCTCGGACCCAAAATTGCGTCTTTTTGGACCCAAAAAGGGGAGGTTTGGACCTAAAGTTGTGGGGTTTGGGCCCAAACTGGGAGGTTCGGGGGACGGGAAGGGGGTTGGGCTTGCAGTCAGGGAGGTCGGCCCCAAAATAACCCTTCCTCTACCCCGGTTGTGGCGCCGTGGGTGGGGCGGGCCCCAAAACGGTGCGTTTTTGCCCCAAAATGCAGTATGACGAGGCCCTGAAGAGGGGTTGGGGTGCTGGGAGGGGGGTGTCAGATGCCAAAACGCCAGTTTTTCACCCCAAAAAGGCCACACCGGGTGCTGCAGGGAGGGGCGGGCATCTCCCCGGGGGGGGTCAGTACCCAAAATTGTGGTTTTTCCCCCCAAAACAGCGTTGTTCTCCCCAGACAAAACGCTCAGTTTTTTTTTCCTTAAAAGCGTGGTTTTTATTTCAAAATCGTTGTTTGTGGGTGTGGTTTAAAACTTTTTGTCCTTAAATTCCTTAATTTTTTTAGGAAGGATTATTTTTCCTCGAGTTTTTTCTCTCAAACAGGAGCTTTCCTCCCTCAAAATGTTCTCTTTTTTTCTCCCTCAAAAAGGGCATTTTGCTCCCCAAAAGAGCGTTTTTCTCCTCAAAACCTGATGTTTTTCCCTCAAGCTGGGGCCTTTTTCCTCAAAAACTGACATTTTACCTCAAAACTTTGGCTTTTCCCCTCCAAACTGGGCCCTTCTCCTCAGAAACTGACATTTTCCCTCAAAATTGGGCCTTTTTCCTGAAAAACGACTTTCTCCGCTCAAAAACTGACATTTTTCCCCTCCAAATTGGGTCCTTTTCCCTCAAAACTGGCATTTTCTTCCCAGAACTGGTGCCTTTTTCCTCAAAATATGACATTTTTCCTCAAAACTGGGCCCTTTCCCTTCAAAAACTGACATTTTCCTTCAAAACCTGACTTTTTCTTCAAAAACTGACATTTTCCCCTCCAAATTGGGGCCTTTTCCCTCAAAAACTGACATCTTCCCCTTGAAAACTGACATTTTCCTCCCTAAACTGGCATATTTCCCTCAAAATCTGAGTTTTTTCTCTCAAAAGCTGACGTTTTCTTCCCCAAACTGGGCCCTTTCCCCTCAAAAACTGACATTTTCTCTCAAAACTGGGCCCTTTCCCCTCAAAAAAACTGTCATTTTCCCTCAAAACTGGGCTTTTCTCCTCAAAAACTGTCGTTTTTCCCTGAAAAACTGACATTTTTCTCACAGAACAGGGTCTTTTCTCCTCAAAACCGGGCCCTTTCCCCTCAAAAACTGACTTTTCCCCCTCAAAAACTGACATCTTCCCCTCCAAATCGGGGCCTTTTCCCTCAAAAACTGACATTTTTCCCTCAAAACTGACATTTTTCCCTCAAAACTGGGCCCTGTCTCCTCAAAAACTGACATTTTTCCCTCTAAATTGGGTCTTTTTCGTCAAAAACTGACATTTTTCCCTCAAAACCTGTCATTTACCCCTCCAAATTGGGTCTACTTCCCTCAAAAGTGACATTTTTCCCTCAAAACTGACATTTTTCCCTCAAAACTGGGCCCTTTCTCCTCAAAAACTGACATTTTTCCCTCTAAATGGGGTCTTTTTTGTCAAAAACTGACATTTTTCCCTCAAAACTGACATTTTTCCCTCAAAACTGGGCCCTGTCTCCTCAAAAACTGACATTTTTCCCTCTAAATGGGGTCTTTTTCGTCAAAAACTGACATTTTTCCCTCAAAACCCGTCATTTACCCCTCCAAATTGGGTCTACTTCCCTCAAAAGTGACATTTTCCCCTCAAAACTGACATTTTTCCCTCAAAACTGACTTTTTTCCCTCTAAATTGGGTCTTTTTCGTCAAAAACCAACATTTTCCCCTCAAAACCCGTCATTTACCCCTCCAAATTGGGTCTGCTTCCCTTGAAAGTGACATTTTCCCCTCAAAACTGACATTTTTCCCTCTAAATGGGATCTTTTTTGTCAAAAACCGACATTTTTCCCTCAAAACCTGTCATTTACCCCTCCAAATTGGGTCTACTTCCCTCAAAACTGACATTTTTCCCTCAAAACTGACATTTTTCCCTCAAAACTGACATTTTTCCCTCAAAACTGGGCCCTTTCTCCTCAAAAACTGACATTTTTCCCTCTAAATGGGGTCTTTTTTGTCAAAAACTGACATTTTTCCCTCAAAACTGACATTTTTCCCTCAAAACTGGGCCCTGGCTCCTCAAAAACTGACATTTTTCCCTCTAAATGGGGTCTTTTTCGTCAAAAACCGACATTTTTCCCTCAAAACCCGTCATTTACCCCTCCAAATTGGGTCTACTTCCCTCAAAAGTGACATTTTTCCCTCAAAACTGACATTTTTCCCTCAAAACTGACTTTTTTCCCTCTAAATTGGGTCTTTTTCGTCAAAAACCAACATTTTCCCCTCAAAACCCGTCATTTACCCCTCCAAATTGGGTCTGCTTCCCTTGAAAGTGACATTTTCCCCTCAAAACTGATATTTTTCCCTCTAAATTGGGTCTATTTTGTCAAAAACTGACATTTTTCCCTCAAAACCTGTCATTTACCCCTCCAAATTGGGTCTACTTCCCTCAAAAGTGACATTTTCCCCTCAAAACTGACATTTTCCCCTCAAAACTGACATTTTTCCCTCTAAATTGGGTCTTTTTCGTCAAAACCCGACATTTTCCCCTCAAAACCCGTCATTTACCCCTCCAAATCGGGTCTGCTTCCCTCAAAAGTGACATTTTCCCCTCAAAACCGACATTTTTCTCCCAAAACCCGTCCCTTTCCCCTCAAAAACTGACGTTCCCCTCCTTTCTTCGCCCTTTTCTCCCCAAACCCCCCTTCCCCCCCCTTTTATACCCCCCCAGGCCGCCGTGGCCCCGCCCCCCCGGCCGTGACCCCGCCCACCCGCCGGTCGCCATGGCAGCGGCGGTGCGCTTCGTGGTGACGCCCAGCCGGGGGGGGGGAGGCGTCCGAGAGCAGCCCCGAGCCCCCCTCGGCCTCCAGCTCCCGCCCCCCCCCCTTCCGACAGCAGCCCCAGCCCCAGCGAGGCCTCGGCCCCCCCCCCGCGCCGAGCGTGGTACGGCCCGCGGGGGGGCGGGGCCGGGGGGCGGGGCTTGAGGGAGGGGGCGTGGCCTCGCTCATCCCAGCCACCCCATAGGCCACGCCCCCCCGCCGCCTGGCCACGCCCCCTCCGGAGGCCACGCCCCCTCCGGAGGCCACGCCCCCTGCGACCCCAGCCTGGCGCTGTTCGAGGTGAGCGGCCCCTCCCCCCCCTAAAATGGGCCCGCGGCCCCCAAAATCGGGGCTTCTCAGCCCAAAACGGGGGTTCCTGACCCCAAAATGCCCCGTGACCCTATAAGACCCCCTGACCCTAAAACGGTCCATGGCCCTAAAGGACCCCCTGACCCTATAAACCCCCTGACCCTATAACCGACCCCGTGACCCTATAACCCCCCCGTGACCCTATAACCCCCCGTGACCCTATAACCCCCCGACCCTATAACCGACCCCATGACCCCATAAACCCCCCGACCCTATAACCGACCCCACGACCCTATAACCCCCCCGTGACCCCATAACCCCCTGTGACCCCTATAACCCCCCCCCGTGACCCCATAACCCCCCCTGTGACCCTATAACCCCCCCGTGACCCTATAACCCCCCCATGACCCTATAAACCCCCCCGTGACCCTATAACCCCCCCTGTGACCCTATAACCCCCCCCATGACCCCATAACCCCCCCTGTGACCCTATAACCCCCCCCATGACCCTATAACCCCCCCGTGACCCCATAAACCCCCCGACCCTATAACCGCCCCCATGACCCTATAACCCCCCCTGTAACCCTATAACCCGCCCGTGACCCTATAACCCCCCCCGTGACCCTATAACCCCCCCGTGACCCTATAACCCCCCCCGTGACCCTATAACCCCCCCCGTGACCCCATAACCCCCCCTGTGACCCTATAACCCACCCCGTGACCCTATAACCCCCCCGTGACCCTATAACCCCCCCCCGTGACCCTATAACCCACCCCGTGACCCCATAACCCCCCCTGTGACCCTATAACCCCCCCCGTGACCCTATAACCCCCCCCGTGACCCTATAACCCGCCCGTGACCCTATAACCCCCCCGTGACCCCATAACCCCCCCCGTGACCCCATAACCCCCCCCGTGACCCCATAACCCCCCCCGTGACCCTATAACCCCCTCGACCCTATAAACCCTCCCCGTGACCCTATAACCCCCCCGTGACCCTATAACCCCCCCCGTGACCCCATAAACCCCCCGACCCTATAACTGCCCCCGTGACCCCATAAACCCCCCTGACCCTATAACCGCCCCCGTGACCCTATAACCCCCCGACCCTATAACCCCCCCCGTGACCCTATAACCCCCCCGTGACCCCATGAACCCCCCGACCCTATAACCGACCCCGTGACCCTATAACCGACCCCGTGACCCTATAACCCCCCCGACCCTACAACCGACCCCATGACCCCATAACCCCCCCGTGACCCTATAACCCCCCCGTGACCCTATAACCCCCCCCGACCCTATAACCCCCCCGTGACCCTATAACCCCCCCGTGACCCTATAACCCCCCCGTGACCCTATAACCCCCCCCCAGTGACCCTATAACCCCCCCGTGACCCTATAACCCCCCCCGTGACCCTATAACCCCCCCCCGTGACCCTATAACCCCCCCCGTGACCCCATAACGCCCCCCGTGACCCCATAACCCCCCCCGTGACCCCATAACCCCCCCCCGTGACCCTATAACCGCCCCCGTGACCCCATAACCCCCCCCGTGACCCCATAACCCCCCCGACCCTATAACCGACCCCCGTGACCCTATAACCCCCCCCGTGACCCTATAACCCCCCCCGTGACCCCATAAACCCCCCCGACCCTATAACCGACCCCGTGACCCTATAAGACCCCCTGACCCCAAAGCGGTCCCTGACCGTAAAAGAGTTCCTGACCCTAGAACAGCCCCTGACCCCATAACCCCCCCGTGACCCCATAACCCCCCGTGACCCCATAACCCCCCGTGACCCCATAACCCCCCGTGACCCCATAACCCCCCCGTGACCCCATAACCCCCCGTGACCCCATAACCCCCCGTGACCCTATAACCCCCCCGTGACCCCGTAACCCCCCCGACCCTATAACCGACCCCGTGACCCCGTAACCCCCCCGACCCTACAACCGACCCCACACCCTCCGGGGCCGCAGGAGGAGCTGGCCGCCCGGCCCCGCGTCCCGGCCCTGCTGCGCCGCATCGCCGCCTACAG
This sequence comes from Anser brachyrhynchus, assembly GCF_964034855.1. NCBI lineage: Eukaryota > Metazoa > Chordata > Aves > Anseriformes > Anatidae > Anser > Anser brachyrhynchus. The sequence goes on along the minus strand of NW_027663626.1, from coordinate 23,634 downwards.
CAGCCTGGGGCCCGACAGCGAGCTGGGGCCCGGCCCGGTGAGACCCTATAAGGGGCCCTATAGCGGGGCGGCCCTATAAATGGCCCTATAAAGGGGGGGGGGAAGGGACCCCATAAAGGGGAGACCCTATAAGGGGAGACCCTATAACGGGGATCCTAAAAGGGAAGGGGGGGAGACCCTAAAAGGGGAGACCCTAAAAGGGGAGACCCTAAAAGGGACCCTAAAAGGGGGGCGACCCTATAAGGGGCCCTATAGAGGGGGGGGGGGAAGGGACCCTATAAAGGGAGACCCTAAAAGGGGAGACCCTAAAAGGGGAGACCCTATAAGGGGCCCTATAAAGGGTGGGGGGAAGGGACCCTATAAAGGGGAGACCCCATAAAGGGAGGGACCCCAAAAAGGGTGGGGGGAGACCCTATAAAGGGGAGACCCTATAAAGGGGAGACCCTAAAAAGGGGAGACCCTATAAAGGGGATCCTAAAAGGGGGGAGACCCTATAAGCGGCCCTATAGAGGGGGGGGGGAAGGGACCCTAAAAGGGGAGACCCTAAAAGGGAGGGACCCCAAAAAGGGTGGGGGGAGACCCTATAAAGGGGAGACCCTAAAATGGGAGACCCTATAACGGGGAGACCCTATAAGGGGCCCTAAAAGGGGGGCGACCCTATAAGCGGCCCTAAAAGGGTGGGGGGAAGGGACCCTATAAAGGGGAGGCCCTATAAGGGGAGACCCTAAAAGGGGAGACCCTATAAAGGGAGGGACCCCAAAAAGGGTGGGGGGAGACCCTATAAAGGGGAGACCCTAAAAGGGGAGACCCTAAAAGGGGCGACCCTATAAGGGGGCGACCCTATAAATGGCCCTATAAAGGGTGGGGGGAAGGGACCCTATAAAGGGGAGACCCTATAAAGTGGAGACCCTATAAAGGGGATCCTAAAAGGGGAGACCCTAAAAGGGGAGACCCTATAAGGGACCCTAAAAGGGGGGCGACCCTATAAATGGCCCTATAAAGGGTGGGGGGAGACCCTATAAAGGGGAGACCCTAAAAGGGGAGACCCTAAAAGGGGGGCGACCCTATAAGGGGCCCTAAAGGGGGGGGGGAAGGGACCCTATAAAGGGGAGACCCTAAAAGGGGAGACCCTATAAAGGGAGGGACCCCAAAAAGGGTGGGGGGAAGGGACCCTAAAAGGGGAGACCCTATAAGGGACCCTAAAAGGGGGGCGACCCTATAAATGGCCCTATAAAGGGTGGGGGGAGACCCTATAAAGGGGAGACCCTATAACGGGGATCCTAAAAGGGAAGGGGGGGGAGACCCTAAAAGGGGAGACCCTAAAAGGGGAGACCCTAAAAGGGACCCTAAAAGGGGAGGCCCTATAAAGGGGAGACCCTATAAAGGGGAGACCCTATAAGGGACCCTAAAAGGGGGGCGACCCTATAAGGGACCATATAGAGGGGGGGGGAAGGGACCCTATAAAGGGGAGACCCTAAAAGGGGAGACCCTATAAGGGGCCCTAAAAGGGGGGCGACCCTATAAATGGCCCTATAAAGGGGGGGGGGAAGGGACCCCATAAAGGGGAGACCCTATAAGGGGAGACCCTATAAAGGGGACCCTAAAAGGGGAGACCCTAAAAGGGGAGGCCCTATAAAGGGGAGACCCTAAAAGGGGAGACCCTATAGGGGACCCTAAAAGGGGGGCGACCCTATAAGGGACCCTATAGAGGGTGGGGGGAAGGGACCCCATAAAGCGGAGACCCTATAAAGGGAGGGACCCCAAAAAGGGTGGGGGGAGACCCTATACAGGGGAGACCCTAAAAGGGACCCTAAAAGGGGGCGACCCTATAAGCGGCCCTATAGAGGGTGGGTGGAAGGGACCCCATAAAGGGGAGACCCTATAAAGGGGAGACCCTATAAAGGGGACCCTAAAAGGGGAGACCCTAAAAGGGGAGACCCTAAAAGGGGAGACCCTATAAGGGACCCTAAAAGGGGGGAGACCCTATAAATGGCCCTATAGAGGGTGGGGGGAGACCCTATAAAGGGGAGACCCTAAAAGCGGAGACCCTATAACAGGGAGACCCTATAAAGGGGCAACCCTATAAGGGGCCCTAAAAGGGGGGCGACCCTATAAATGGCCCTAAAAGGGGGGGGGGGGAAAGGAACCCTAAAAGGGGAGACCCTATAAAGGGAGGGACCCCAAAAAGGGTGGGGGGAGACCCTATAAAGGGGAGACCCTATAAAGGGGAGATCCTATAAGGGGACCTAAAAGGGGGCGACCCTATAAGGGACCCTAAAAGGGGAGACCCTATAAGGGACCCTAAAAGGGGGGTGACCCTATAAATGGCCCTATAGAGGGTGGGGGGAGACCCTATAAAGGGGAGACCCTAAAAGGGGAGATCCTATAAGGGGACCTAAAAGGGGGCGACCCTATAAGGGACCCTAAAAGGGGAGACCCTATAAGGGACCCTAAAAGGGGAGACCCTATAAAGGGACCCTAAAAGGGGGGAGACCCTATAAATGGCCCTATAGAGGGGGGGGGGAAGGGACCCTATAAAGGGGAGACCCTAAAAGGGGGGCGACCCTATAAGCGGCCCTATAGGGGGGGGGGGAAGGGACCCTAAAAGGGGAGACCCCAAAAGGGGAGACCCTATAAGGGACCCTAAAAGGGGGGCGACCCTATAAATGGCCCTATAAAGGATGGGGGGAAGGGACCCTATAAAGGGGAGGCCCTAAAAGGGGAGACCCTATAAGGGACCCTAAAAGGGGAGACCCTATAAATGGCCCTATAGAGGGGGGGGGGGAAGGGACCCTATAAAGGGGAGGCCCTAAAAGGGGAGACCCTATAAAGGGACCCTAAAAGGGGGGAGACCCTATAAATGGCCCTATAGAGGGGGGGGGGAAGGGACCCTATAAAGGGGAGACCCTAAAAGGGGAGACCCTATAAAGGGAGGGACCCCAAAAAGGGTGGGGGGAGACCCTATAAAGGGGAGACCCTAAAAGGGGGGCGACCCTATAAGCGGCCCTATAGAGGGGGGGGGGAAGGGACCCTAAAAGGGGAGACCCCAAAAGGGGAGACCCTATAAGGGACCCTAAAAGGGGGGCGACCCTATAAATGGCCCTATAGAGGGGGGGGGGAAGGGACCCTATAAAGGGGAGGCCCTAAAAGGGGAGACCCTATAAGGGACCCTAAAAGGGGGGAGACCCTATAAATGGCCCTATAGAGGGGGGGGGGGAAGGGACCCTAAAAGGGGAGACCCTAAAAGGGGCCCTAAAAGGGGAGGGGCGACCCTAAAACCCCGTAAGGGGGGGACCCCGGACCCTATAAGGGGGACCCGGGGGATATGGGGGAAACCCAGGGGTGCTTTTGGGGTTTTGGGGTCCTTTTGGGGTTTTTTTGGGGTTTTGGGGTCCTTTCGGGTTTTTTTTTGGGTTCCTTTTAGGGTTTTGGGGGGCCTTTTGGGGTTTTGGGGTTTCCTGGGGGATCCTTTTGGGGTTTTGGGGGTTTTTGGGGTTCCCTTTGGGGTTTTGGGGTCCTTTTGGGGTCCTTTTGGGGTTTTCGGATCCCGTTGGGTTTTTTTGGGTTCCTTTTGGGGTTTTGGGTTCCTTTTGGGGTTTTGGGGTCCTTTTGGGGTTTTTGGGTTCCCTTTGGGGTCTTGGGGTTCCCTTTGGGGTCTTGGGGTCCTTTTGGGGTCCTTTTGGGGTCCTTTTGGGGTTTTTGGGTTCCCTTTGGGGTCCTTTTGGGGTCCTTTTGGGGTCCTTTTGGGGTTTTTGGGTTCCCTTTGGGGTTTTGGGGTCCTTTTGGGGTTTTGGGGTCCTTTCGGGGTCCTTTTGGGGTCCTTTTGGGGTTTTTGCATCCCTTTGGGGTTTTTTTGGGTTCCTTTTAGGGTTTGGGGGGCCCTTTTGGGGTTTTTGGGTTTTCTGGGGGATCCTTTTGGGGTTTGGGGGGTTTTTGGGTTCCCTTTGGGGTTTTGGGGTCCTTTTGGGGTTTTGGGGTCCTTTTGGGGTCCTTTGGGGGTCCTTTCGGGGTCCTTTTGGGGTCCTTTTGGGGTTTTCAGATCCCTTTGGGGTTTTTTTGGGTTCCTTTTAGGGTTTTGGGTTCCCTTTGGGGTTTTTGGGGTTTCCTGGGGTATCCTTTTGGGGTTTTGGGGGTTTTTGGGGTTCCCTTTGGGGTTTTGGGGTCCTTTTGGGGTCCTTTTGGGGTTTTCGGATCCCGTTGGGTTTTTTTGGGTTCCTTTTGGGGTTTTGGGGTCCTTTTGGGGTTTTTGGGTTCCCTTTGGGGTCTTGGGGTTCCCTTTGGGGTCTTGGGGTCCTTTTGGGGTCCTTTTGGGGTTTTTGGGTTCCCTTTGGGGTTTTGGGGTCCTTTTGGGGTTTTGGGGTTCCCTTTGGGGTTTTGGGGTTCCCTTTGGGGTCTTGGGGTCCTTTTGGGGGTTTGGGGTCCTTTTGGGGTCCTTTTGGGGTCCTTTTGGGGTTTTTGGGGTCCCTTTGGGGTTTTGGGGTCCTTTTGGGGTTTTGGGGTCCTTTCGGGGTCCTTTTGGGGTCCTTTTGGGGTCCTTTTGGGGTCCTTTTGGGGTTTTTGGGTTCCCTTTGGGGTCCTTTTGGGGTCCTTTTGGGGTCCTTTTGGGGTTTTGGGGTCCTTTCGGGGTCCTTTTGGGGTCCTTTTGGGGTTTTTGCATCCCTTTGGGGTTTTTTTGGGTTCCTTTTAGGGTTTGGGGGGCCCTTTTGGGGTTTTTGGGTTTTCTGGGGGATCCTTTTGGGGTTTTGGGGGTTTTTGGGTTCCCTTTGGGGTTTTGGGGTCCTTTTGGGGTCCTTTTGGGGTCCTTTTGGGGTCCTTTTGGGGTCCTTTTGGGGTCCTTTTGGGGTTTTCAGTTCCCTTTGGGTTTTTTTGGGTTCCTTTTAGGGTTTGGGGGGCCCTTTTGGGGTTTTTGGGTTTCCTGGGGGATCCTTTTGGGGTTTTGGGGTTTTTGGGGTTCCCTTTGGGGTTTTTGGGTCCTTTTGGGGTCCTTTTGGGGTCATTTTGGGGTCCTTTTGGGATTTTGGGGTCCTTTTGGGGTTTTCGGATCCCTTTGGGGTTTTTTGGGGTTCCTTTTAGGGTTTTGGGTTCCCTTTGGGGTTTTTGGGTTTCCTGGGGGATCCTTTTGGGGTTTTGGGGGTTTTTGGGTTCCGTTCGGGGTTTTGGGGTCCTTTTGGGGTCCTTTTGGGGTCCTTTTGGGGTTTTCAGATCCCTTTGAGTTCTTTTAGGTTCCTTTTAGGGTTTTGGGGGCCCTTTGGGGGTTTTTGGGTTTTCTGGGGGTTCCCTTTGGGGTTTTTGGGTTCCCTTTGGGGTTTTGGGGTCCTTTTGCGGTCCTTTTGGGGTCCTTTTAGGGTTTTGGGATCCCTTTGGGTTTTTTGGGGTTCCTTTTAGGGTTTTGGGTTCCCTTTGGGGTTTTTGGGTTTTCTGGGGGATCCTTTTGGGGTTTTTGGGTTCCCTTTGGGGTTTTGGCTTCCCTTTCGGGTCATTCGGGGTTTTGGGGTCCCTTGGGGTTCCCTTTTGGGGCTGACGGGGCCGTTCGGGGCCGCAGCGGCGGGCGCTGGGCACGCTGCGCGGGGTGGCGGCGCCGTCGCTGCAGACGCTGCTGGGGCTGGTGCTGGTGCTGCGGCTGCCCTGGGCCGTGGGCTCTGGCGGCGTGCTGCAGGTCTGCGGGGTCGGCGTGCTGCTGGGCGCCTGCGTGAGTCCCGCGGGGCCGTTGTAGGGTTTTTATAGGGTCGGGGGCTTTTTGGGGTCAGGGTGGGGGGTTTGGGGTCACTACGGGGGGATTTGGGTAGAGAAAACGGGGCTCTAGGGGGTTACGGGGTCGGCGTGGTGCCGGGTGCTTGCGTGGGGGTTGTAGGGCCGTTGTAGGGTTTTTATAGGGTCGCGGGTTTTTTGGGGTTAGGATGGGGGATTTTGGGGTTTTATGGGGGGATTTGGGTAGAGAAAATGGGGGTCTAGGGTGTTATGGGGTCGGCGTGGTGCTGGGTGCTTGCGTGGGGGTTATAGGGCCGTTATAGGGTTTTTATAGGGACGGGGGCGTTTTGGGGTCAGGATGGGGGATTTGGGGGTTTTATGGGGGGATTTGGGTAGAGAAAATGGGGTTCTAGGGGGTCCTGGGGTTGGCGTGCTGCTGGGTGCTTGCGTGGGGGTTATAGGGCCGTTATAGGGTTTTTATAGGGTCGGGGGGGTTTTGGGGTCAGGATGGGGGGATTTGGGGGTTTTACGGGGGGAATTTTGGGGTTTTTGGGGTCTCTGGGGGGGGTTTTGGGGTCTCTGGGGGGTTTTGGGGTGGTTTTGGGGTGGTTTTGGGGGGGTTTTGGGGTGTTTTTAGGGTGCCCAGACGCGTCGCCCCGCAGGCCGTGCTCACCGCCCTGTCGCTCAGCGCCATCGCCACCAACGGGGGGGCCCCCGGTGAGCGGGGTCGGGGTTTGGGGGGGATTTGGGGGATTTTGGGGGGGTTTTGGGGGATTTGGGGTCTCTGGGGGGTTATTGGGGTATTTCGGGTCGGGGTATTGGGGGTGATTGCGGGGCATTTGGGGCGTTTTGGGAGTATTTAGGGGGTATTTGTGGGGTTGGGGGGTATTTTGGTTTTGGGGGGGGGATTTGTGGGGTATTTGGGGTATTTTAGTGGGGTTTTGGGGTATTTTTGTGGGTTTGGGGGATATTTTTGTGGGGTTTGGGGATATTTTTGTGGGTTTTGGGGTATTTTTGTGGGGTTTTGGGGTATTTTTGTGGGTTTGGGGGATATTTTTGTGGGTTTGGGGGTATTTTTGTGGGGTTTGGGGGTATTTTTGTGGGTTTGGGGGATATTTTTATGGGGTTTGGGGGTATTTTTGTGGGGTTTGGGGGTATTTTTGTGGGGTTTGGGGGTATTTCGGTGGGGTTTTGGGGCTCTTTGGGGTATCTTTGTGGGGTTCTGGGGTATTTGGGGTCACGGGGTGTTGCGGGGTGCCGCAGGGGGCGGCCCGCTGGCGCTGCTGTGGGGGGCGCTGGGCCCCGAGGCGGGGGGTGCGGTGGGGCTCTGCGCCTTCCTGGGGGCCGCCTTCGGGGCCGCCAGCGCCGCCCTGGGCGCCGCCGAGCTGCTGCTGGTAAGCTGGCCCTTTAAGGGGCGGGGCCTGCGGGGGGGGGGGGGGCGTGGCCTGCGGGGGGCGTGGTCAAGGGGAAAGTGGGAGGGGCTTGGAGGAGGGGGGTGTGGCCTGGTGGGGTGGGGCGGCCATCTTGGGTGTGGCCATTGGTGGGGAGCCATCGGGTGCGGCCATCTTGGGTGGGGCCGTTGGGGTGACCCGTCGAGGCAGCCATCTTGGGTGTGGTCATGCGGGAGGGGCATCAAGGGGGCGGCCATCTTGGGTGGGGCCATCTTGGGTGTGGCCGTTGGGGTGACCCCCCCCTCGAGGCAGCCATATTGGGTGTGGCCATTGTGGGAACCATCTTGGGTGTGGCCATCTTGGGCGTGGTCATCGGGGGAGCCACCATGGGGCGGCCATCTTGGGTGTGGCCATCGGGGTGACCCCTTGGGGCAGCCATCTTGGGTGGGGCCATCTTGGGTGGGGCCATCGGGTGACCAGCTTGGGGCAGCCATCTTGGGTGGGGCCATCTTGGGTGTGGCCATCGGGGCGACCCCTTGGGGCAGCCATCTTGGGTGGGGCCATCTTGGGTGTGGCCATCGGGGTGGCCCCTTGGGGCAGCCATCTTGGGTGGGGCCATCTTGGGTGGGGCCATCGGGGCGACCACCATGGGGCGGCCATCTTGGGTGGGGCCATCTTGGGTGGGGCCATCTTGGGTGGGGCCATCGGGGCGACCCCTTGGGGCAGCCATCTTGGGTGGGGCCATCTTGGGTGGGGCCATCGGGGCGACCACCATGGGGCAGCCATCTTGGGTGGGGCCATCTTGGGTGTGGCCATCGGGGTGGCCCCTTGGGGCAGCCATCTTGGGTGGGGCCATCTTGGGTGGGGCCATTGGGGCGACCACCATGGGGCGGCCATCTTGGGTGTGGCCATCTTGGGTGTGGCCATCGGGGTGGCCCCTTGGGGCAGCCATCTTGGGTTGGGCCATCTTGGGTGGGGCCATTGGGGCGACCACCATGGGGCGGCCATCCTGGGTGTGGCCATCTTGGGTGGGGCCATCGGGGTGACCCCTTGGGGCAGCCATCTTGGGTGTGGCCATCTTGGGTGTGGCCATCGGGGTGACCACCTTGGGGCAGCCATCTTGGGTGGGGCCATCTTGGGTGTGGCCATCGGGGCGACCCCTTGGGGCAGCCATCTTGGGTGGGGCCATCTTGGGCGTGGCCATCGGGGTGACCCCTTGGGGCGGCCATCTTGGGTGGGGCCATCTTGGGTGGGGCCATCTTGGGTGTGGCCATCGGGGTGACCCCTTGGGGCAGCCATCTTGGGTGTGGCTATCTTGGGTGGGGCCATTGGGGCGACCACCATGGGGCGGCCATCTTGGGTGGGGCCATCTTGGGGTGACCCCTTGGGGCAGCCATCTTGGGTGTGGCCATCTTGGGTGGGGCCATCGGGGTGACCACCTTCGGGCTGCCATCTTGGGTGGGGCCATCTTGGGTGTGGCCATCTTGGGTGGGGCCATTGGGGCGACCACCATGGGGCGGCCATCTTGGGTGTGGCCATCTTGGGTGTGGCCATCGGGGTGACCCCTTGGGGCAGCCATCTTGGGTGTGGCTATCTTGGGTGGGGCCATTGGGGCGACCACCATGGGGCGGCCATCTTGGGTGGGGCCATCTTGGGGTGACCCCTTGGGGCAGCCATCTTGGGTGTGGCCATCTTGGGTGGGGCCATCGGGGTGACCCCTTGGGGCAGCCATCTTGGGTGTGGCCATGGGGGTGACCCCTTGGGGCAGCCATCTTGGGTGGGGCCATCTTGGGTGTGGCCATCGGGGTGACCACCTTGGGGCAGCCATCTTGGGTGGGGCCATCTTGGGTGGGGCCATCTTGGGCGTGGCCATCGGGGTGACCACCTTGGGGCAGCCATCTTGGGTGGGGCCATCTTGGGTGGGGCCATTGGGGCGACCACCATGGGGCGGCCATCTTGGGTGTGGCCATCTTGGGTGTGGCCATCGGGGTGACCCCTTGGGGCAGCCATCTTGGGTGTGGCTATCTTGGGTGGGGCCATTGGGGTGACCCCTTGGGGCAGCCATCTTGGGTGGGGCCATCGGGGTGACCCCTTGGGGCAGCCATCTTGGGTGTGGCCATCTTGGGTGTGGCCATCGGGGCGACCCCTTGGGGCAGCCATCTTGGGCGTGGCCGTCTCGGGTGTGGTCACAGGGGGAGCCATCTTGGGTGTGGCTATCCTGTGGCGGCCATCTTGGGCGTGGCCATGGGGCGCCCCCCCCCCAGGGCGTCCACCTTGGCCGTGGCCGCAGCCGTGTCCCCGCAGGTGTACGTGGTGCCGCAGGCGGCCATCTTACCGGGCCACGGCCGCGGGGCCCTGCTGGCCAACGGCCGCGGCTACGGCTCGGGGCTCCTGGGCCTCCTGGGGCTGGGGGCCGCCGCGCCCCCCGCCGCCCGCGCCGCCCCCCTGGGCCCCGCCGGGCTCCTGCTGGCCCTGCTGGGGCTGCAGGCGGGCGCCCTCCGCGCCGCCCTGCCGGGGGCGCGCCCCACGTAAGTCCCTCCCCCTTTACCCAGAGCGATGCAAATGTATGCAAATTTATGCAAACGAGGCTATAACCCACAGGTTGTGCCTCCCGCAGCCCCCCGGCGGCCACCTCCAGCCCTGCCCCGCGCCGCGCCGCGGGGACAACGGCAGCGCCGCCCCCCTGCCGGCCGTACCGGGGCCCAGCGCCCGCCTGCTGGCCCGTGAGTCCCCCCCCGGGGGGCACTGGGGACGCCCCCCCGGAGCCCCCCGACCCTAAATCCGACCCTATATGCGATCCCGTAGGGAACCTGTGGCCCCCCGAGCCGCCCCTCGGCGACGCCGCCGCCACCTTCGGGCTCCTGCTGGGTCTCAGCCTCCCCACGGCCTCCGGTGGGTCCGGGCCCCCCGGCAGCCCTATAAGCCCCCCACCCCGCGGCCCTATAAGCCTTATAGGGCCGCCGTTATGCGTGTGTGTCCCTATAGGGGTGCTGTGGGGCTGCAGCCACGCCGGGGAGCTGCGCGACGCCGCCCACTCCATCCCCGCCGGTAGCTTCGGGGCCGCCGTCGGCAGCGCCTTGGGGTGCATCCGGGAGCCTAAATGGGAAAAGGGGGGGACCCCAAAATGGGAAAAGGGGACCCCAAAATGGAAAAGGGGGGCCCCAAAATGTAAAAGGGGGACCCCAAAATGTAAAAGGGGGGCCCGAAAATGTAAAAGGGGACCCGAAAACGGGGGGGAGGGGACCTAAAATGTGGAAAGGGGGCCCTAAAATGGTGGGGGGCCCCAAAATGGGGGTGGGGGGGCCCTAAAAGTGTGGGGGGGGGGCCCTAAAAGTGTGTGGGGGGGCCCTAAAATGTGAGGGGGGGACCCTAAAATGTTTGGGGGGACCCCAAAACGTGGGAGGGGGACCCTAAAACGTGAGTGGGGACCCTAAAATGGGGAAGGAAGGCCCTAAAGTGCGGGAAGAGGACCCCAAAATGTGGGAGGGGACCCTAAAATCGGGGTTGGGGGGGACCCTAAAAGGACGGGGGGGACCCCCTGAAGTGTCTTCGGGGGTGCGTTTTGGGGCCGGGCGCCCGTTTTTGGGGTTTTTTTTTTCCTTGACGGCGCAGACCTGAGCGCGGCCCTGCTGCTGGGGGCCTGCGTGGAGGGGCAGCTGCTGCGCGACAAGTGGGTGCCCGCGCGTCCCCACGGGGTCCCCAAATGCCCCCAGTGTCCCCAAGGGGTCCCCAAAACCCCCGGGGGGTCCCCGATGTCCCTACGGGGGTCCCCGGGGGGTCCCCGATGTCCCCAGGGAGTCCCCGGTATCCCCACGGTGGCCCTGTGGGTGGCCCTGATGTCCCTACGGGTGGCCCTGATGTCCCCATGGGTGTCCCCCTTCGTCCCCAAATGTCCCTTGGGGTGTCTCTACGGGTGTCCCCACGTCCCTGTGGTGTCCCCATGGGTGTCCCTAATGTCCCCAGGGTTCCCGTGGGTGTCCCCATGTCCTTACGGTGTCCCCCCAATGTCCTCACAGTGTCCCTACCGTTGTCCCCGTCCCTTCGGTGGCGTCCCCCCCTCCCTGCCCTGTCCCTGTAGATGTCCCCACACCCCTATACCGTGTCCCCACGTCCATATAGTGGCCCTATAAACGTCCCCGTGTCCCTATATTGTGTCCCCGTGCCCCCGTATCATGTCCCCGTGTCCCCGCACCGTGTCCCCGCGCCCCTATATCACCCCATATCCTGTCCCCGTGTCCCCACACCGTGTCCCCGCGCCCCTATATCACCCCGTATCGTGTCCCCGTGTCCCCACACCGTGTCCCCGCGCCCCTATATCACCCCATATCCTGTCCCCGTGTCCCCACACCGTGTCCCCGCGCCCCTATATCACCCCATATCCTGTCCCCGTGTCCCCACACCGTGTCCCCGCGCCCCTATATCACCCCGTATCGTGTCCCCGTGTCCCCACACCGTGTCCCCGCGCCCCTATATCACCCCATATCCTGTCCCCGTGTCCCCACACCGTGTCCCCGCGCCCCTATATCACCCCATATCCTGTCCCCCCCGCCCCGTATCACGTCCCCCTGTCCCCGTGCAGGTTCGGCTCGTCGCTGCGGGGCCGCCCGGTGCTGGCGGCGCTGTCGTGGCCGTCCCCGTGGCTGCCGCTGGCGGGGGCGCTGCTGGCGGCGGGGGGCGCGGGGCTGCAGGCGCTGGCGGGGGGCTCGCGGCTCCTGCGGGGCCTGGCCCGGGCCCGCGCCCTCCCCCTGCCCCCCGTGAGTGGCCCCCCCCCCTTCCCCTTCCTCATGACGTCACCGCCCGGGCGGCGGCGGCGCGATGACGTCGTCGGTGATGTCACAGGCGCTGGGGCGCGGCGAGCTGTGGCCGCTGGCGGTGACGGCGGCGGTGGCGGAGCTGGGCGTGCTGCTGGGCTCCATCGACCTGGTGGCGCCCGTCCTGTCCGTGTGGGTGGCCCTGTCCCCTCCTTCTGACGTCATCGCGATGACGTCACGCCCTCTCGGTGACGTCACGGTCCCCCGCGTGACGTCATGACCCTCCCCCAGGTTCTCGCTCACCGCCTACCTGTGCCTCAACCTGGCCTGCGCCATGCAGGGGCTGCTGACGGCGCCCGGCTGGAACCCGCGCTGCCGCCTCTACCACTGGTGAGCCGCGGCCCCCAAATGTCCCCAAAGTGTCCCCAAAATATCCCCAACGTGTCCCCCAAATGTCCCCAAGGTGGCCCTGAAATATCCCCAAAGTGTCCCCAAAATATCCCCAACATGGCCCCAAAATGTCCCCAAGGTGGCCCCAAAATATCCCCAACGTGTCCCCCAGATGTCCCCAAGGTGGCCCCAAAATATCCCCAACGTCTCCCCAAAATGTCCCCAAAGTATCCCCAAAATATCCCCAACGTGTCCCCCAAATGTCCCCAAGGTGGCCCCGAAATGTCCCCAAAGTGTCCCCAAAATATCCCCAACGTGTCCCCGAAATATCCCCAACGTGTCCCCGTAATATCCCCAACGTGGCCCCAAAATATCCCCAACGTGTCCCCAAAATATCCCCAAGGTGGCCCCCAAATATCCCCAACGTCTCCCCCAAATGTCCCCAAGGTGGCCCCCAAATATCCCCAACGTCTCCCCCAAATGTCCCCAAGGTGGCCCCAAAATATCCCCAACGTCTCCCCCAGATATCCCCAAGGTGGCCCCGAAATATCCCCAACGTGGCCCCGTAATATCCCCAACGTGGCCCCAAATTGTCCCCAAAGTGTCCCCAAAATATCCCCAACGTGTCCCCCAGATGTCCCCAAGGTGGCCCCAAAATATCCCCAACGTCTCCCCAAAATGTCCCCAAAGTATCCCCAAAATATCCCCAACGTGTCCCCCAAATGTCCCCAAGGTGGCCCCGAAATGTCCCCAAAGTGTCCCCAAAATATCCCCAACGTGTCCCCGAAATATCCCCAACGTGTCCCCGTAATATCCCCAACGTGTCCCCAAAATATCCCCAACGTGGCCCCAAAATGTCCCCAAAGTGTCCCCAAAATATCCCCAACGTGTCCCCGAAATATCTCCAACGTGGCCCCAAAATATCCCCAACGTGCCCCCCAAATGTCCCCAAGGTGGCCCCAAAATATCCCCAACGTGTCCCCGTAATATCCCCAACGTGGCCCCCAAATGTCCCCAAGGTTCCCCCAAAATATCCCCAACGTGTCCCCCAAATGTCCCCAAGGTGGCCCTGAAATATCCCCAAAGTGTCCCCAAAATATCCCCAACATGGCCCCAAAATGTCCCCAAAGTGTCCCCAAAATATCCCCAACGTGTCCCCCAGATGTCCCCAAGGTGGCCCCGAAATATCCCCAACGTGGCCCCGTAATATCCCCAACGTGGCCCCAAATTGTCCCCAAAGTGTCCCCAAAATATCCCCAACGTGTCCCCCAGATGTCCCCAAGGTGGCCCCAAAATATCCCCAACGTGGCCCCCAAATGTCCCCAACGTGGCCCCGAAATATCCCCAAAGTGTCCCCAAAATATCCCCAACGTGTCCCCCAGATGTCCCCAAGGTGGCCCCGAAATATCCCCAACGTGGCCCCGTAATATCCCCAACGTGGACCCAAATTGTCCCCAAAGTGTCCCCAAAATATCCCCAACGTGTCCCCCAAATGTCCCCAAGGTGGCCCCCAAATGTCCCCAAGGTGGCCCCAAAATATCCCCAATGTGGCCCCCAAATGTCCCCAAGGTGGCCCCGAAATATCCCCAACGTGGCCCCAAAATGTCCCCAGAGCGTCCCGAAAACGGACCCAAAGTTACCCCGAAACGTCCCCTACGTGTCCCCAAAGTGTCCCCAACGTGTCCCCAACGTGTCCCCAAAATATCCCCCAAATGTCCTGAAATTATACTCAAACTTACCCCAAAATGTCCCCAAGGTGTCCCCAACATGTCCTCAAAGTGTCCCCGAAGTATCCTGAACGCGTCCCCAACGTGGCCCCAGAGTGTCCCTAAAACGTCCCCAAAGGTGTCCCCAAAACATCCCCAGGGTGTCCCCAAAGTGTCTTTGGAGTGTCCCCAACACGTCCCCGATGTCCCCAACACGTCCCCGATGTCCCCAACGTGTCCCCGATGTCCCCAACGTGTCCCCAACGTGTCCCCAACGTGTCCCCAACGTGTCCCCAATACGTCCCCGATGTCCCCAACGTGTCCCCAACGTGTCCCCAACACGTCCCCGATGTCCCCAACACGTCCCCGATGTCCCCAACACGTCCCCGATGTCCCCAACGTGTCCCCAACGTGTCCCCAACGTGTCCCCAACGTGTCCCCAATACGTCCCCGATGTCCCCAACGTGTCCCCAACGTGTCCCCAACACGTCCCCGATGTCCCCAACACGTCCCCGATGTCCCCAACACGTCCCCGATGTCCCCAACGTGTCCCCAACGTGTCCCCAACACGTCCCCGATGTCCCCAACACGTCCCCAAGGTGTCCCCAACACGTCCCCGATATCCCCAACGTGTCCCCAACGTGTCCCCAACACGTCCCCGATGTCCCCAACACGTCCCCGATATCCCCAACGTGTCCCCAACGTGTCCCCAACACGTCCCCGATGTCCCCAACACGTCCCCGATGTCCCCAACGTGTCCCCAACGTGTCCCCGATGTGCCCAATGTGTCCCCAACTTCCTCAACGCGTCCCTCATGTCCCCAACATCCCCGATGACCCCAAGGCGTCCCCAACATCCCCGACATGTCCCCAACATGTCCCCGATGTCCCCGATGTCCCCGACGTGTCCCCGCTGTCCCCAGGGCGGTGTCGCTGGCGGGCGCGGGGCTGTGCCTGGCCCTGATGTTCGCCACCTGCTGGTTCTACGCCCTGCCGGCGCTGGGCATGGCGGGCATGGCCTACACCTACGCCGACCTACAGGGGTGAGCCGCGCCCCCTCGGGTCCCCTCCTGTCCCCAAGGGTCCCCACGGGTCCCATTTTGTCCCTTTTGGGTCTAATTTTGTCCCTTTTGGCTCCCTTTTCGTCCCCTTCGGGTCCCATTTCATCCCCTCAGGCCGCCATTTTGTCCCGTCAGGCCGCCATTTTGTGTCCCCTCAGGGCACCTTTTTGTCCCCTTTGGGTCCCGTTTTGTCCCCTTTGGGTCCCTTTTGGTCCCCTTCTGTCCCCTTCAGGCACCAGTTTTTCCCCTTTGGGTCCCATTTTCCCCTCTTTTCACCCCATTTTTACCCCCTCCGGGCACCATTTCTCCCCACAGCATTCCCCCTTCCCTCCCCTTCTCCCACCCCAAATCCCCTATAATGCCCCCCCAATTCCCCCCCAAATCCCATTATCTCCCCCCATGACTCCATTATCTCCCCCCAGAATCCCCTTATAGCCCCCCAAATCCTCCCCAACCCCATTATTCCCCCCATAACCCCGTTATCTCCCCCCTTAACTCCATTATTTCCTCCATAACCCCCTCTAACCCCCCTAAAACCACATTATCTTCCCCCATAACCCCATTATTTCCCCCCGTACCCTGTTATCTCACCCCATAACCCCATTATCTCACCCCATAACCCCATTATCTCACCCCATAACCCCATTATCTCACCCCATAACCCCATTATTTTCCCCCGTAACCCCCTTCTAACCCCCTAAAACCCCATTATTTTCCCCAAACCCCGTTATCTCCCCCCTTAACTCCATTATTTCCTCCATAACCCCCTCTAACCCCCCTAAAACCACATTATCTTCCCCCATAACCCCATTATTTCCCCCCGTACCCTGTTATCTCACCCCATAACCCCATTATCTCACCCCATAACCCCATTATTCCCCCCATAACCCCATTATCTCCCCCCATAACCCCATTATTTTCCCCCGTAACCCCCTTCTAACCCCCTAAAACCCCATTATTTGCCCCAAACCCCGTTATCTCCCCCCATAACCCCATTATTTCCCCCATAACCCCCTTCTAACCCCCCTGAAGCCCCATTATCTCCCCCCATAACCCCATTATTTCCCCCCAAACCCCATTATCTCACCCCATAACCCCATTATTTCCCCCCAAACCCCATTATCTCACCCCATAACCCCATTATTTCCCCCCAAACCCCATTATCTCACCCCATAACCCCATTATTTTCCCCAAACCCCATTATCTCCCCCCATAACCCCATTATTTCCCCCATAACCCCCTTCTAACCCCCTGAAGCCCCATTATCTCCCCCCAGAACCCCATTATTTCCCCCCAAACCCCATTATCTCACCCCATAACCCCATTATCTCCCCCCATAGCCCCATTGTTTCCCCCCATACCCCGCCATAACCTCCCGTAACCCCCTTCTAACCCCCTAAAACCCCATTATTTTCCCCAAACCCCGTTATCTCCCCCCATAACCCCATTATTTCCCCCATAACCCCCTTCTAACCCCCTGAAGCCCCATTATCTCCCCCCATAACCCCATTATTTCCCCCCAAACCCCATTATCTCACCCCATAACCCCATTATCTCACCCCATAACCCCATTATCTCCCCCCAGAACCCCATTATTTCCCCCCATACCCCGCCATAACCTCCCGTAACCCCCTTATACCTCCCTAAAACCCCATTATTTCCCCCCAAGCCCTCTTCCGACCCCCTAAAACCCCGTTATACCCCCCCAAATCCCCCCGTAAGCCCCCCAAGCCCCCCCCCAACCCCCCTAAATCCCCCCCAAACCCCATAACTAACCCCCAAATCCCCCCCCCCAGCGCCCCCTCGGAGTGGGGCGAGGGCTTCCGCTCCCTGCCCCTGAGCGCCGCCCTGGCGGCCCTACGGCACCTGGAGCAGCGCCCGCCGCGGCGGTGAGTGGGGTCGGGCTGTGGGGTGGGGGTCCCCCGGCCCCTCCCGGCCCCGTACCCCGACCCTAAATCCTTTCGGGGGCCCGCAGGCCCCAGCTGCTGGTGCTGCTGAAGCTGGACGCCGAGCTGCGGGTCACCCAGCCCCAGCTGCTGGCCCTGGCCGCCCAGCTGCGGGCCGCCGGCGGGCTGACGGTGGCCGCCTCCGTGCTGCCGGGGGACGTGCTGCAGGCCAGGGAGCGCGTCAGGGCCGCCGAGCAGGTAGGGCACTGGGAAACCCCGTAAAAAGCCCATAAAACCCCACAGAACCCCATAGAACCCCATAGAACCCCATTAAATCCCATAAAAACCCATAGAACTCCATAAAAATCACATAAAAACCCATAGAACACCATAAAATCCCATAAAACCCCATAGAACCCCATTAAATCCCATAAAACCCCATAGAACCCCATAGAACCCCATTAAATCCCATAAAACCCCATAGAAACCATAAAACCCCATAGAACCCCATAGAACCCCATAGAACCCCATAGAACCCCATAAAATCCCATAAAACCCCATAAAACCCCATTAAATCCCATAAAAACCCACAAAACCCCATTAAATCCCATCAAACCCCATAGAACCTCATAAAACCCCATAGAACCCCATAGAACCCCATAAAATCCCATAAAACCCCATAGAACCCCATTAAATCCCATAGAACCCCATAGAACCCCATAAAATCCCATAGAACCCCATAAAATCCCATAGAATCCCATAAAATCCCATAAAACCCCATAAAATCCCATAAAAACCCATAGAACCCCATTAAATCCCATAAAACCCCATAGAACCCCATAGAACCCCATAAAACCCCATAGAACCCTATAAAATCCCATAAAACCCCATAGAACTCCCTAAAAATCACAGAAAAACCCCTAGAAGCCCATAAAGTCTCACAGAACCCCATAAAAATCCCATAAAACCCCATAGAACCCCATAGAAACACATGAAATCGCATAAAATCCCAGAGAATCCCATTAAATCCCAGAGAACCCCATAGAACCCGTAGAACCCCATTAAATCCCGTGGAACCCCATAGCGCCCCATAGCGCCCCATAGTGCCCCGTAGTGTCCTGTAGTGCCCCACAACACCCCATAGCCCCCCAGTAATGCCCCATAGCCCCCCCTAGTGACCCCGTAACACCCCGTAGTGCCCCATAACACCCCATAGCCCCCCATAACACCCCCTAGTGACCCCGTAACACCCCTTAGTGACCCCATAACGCCTGCTAGTGACCCCATAGCCCCCCCATATCCCCCCATAACACCCCCTAGCGACCCCATAACACCCCCTAGTGACCCCATTACACCCCTTAGTGACCCCGTAGCCCCCCATAACACCCCCTAGTGACCCAATAACTCCCCCTAGTGACCCCGTAACACCCCATAGCCCCCCCATATCCCCCCATAGCCCCCCCTAGTGACCCCGTAACACCTCCTAGTGACCCCATAACTCCCCCTAGTGACCCCGTAACACCCCTTAGTGACCCCATAGCCCCCCCATATCCCCCCGTAACTTCCCCTAGTGACCCTGTAACACCCCTTAGTGACCCCATAACTCCCTGTAGTGACCCCATAACACCCCCTAGCGACCCCATAACACCCCTTAGTGACCCCATAACCCCCCATAGCCCCCCCATATCCCCCCATATCCCCCCCTAGTGACCCCATAACCCCCCATATCCCCCCATATCCCCCCATAACTCCCCCTAGTGACCCCATAACGCCTCCTAGTGACCCCATAACACCCCATAGCCCCCCCATAACACCTCCTAGTGACCCCATAACACCCCATAGCCCCCCCATAACACCTCCTAGTGACCCCATAACACCCCTTAGTGACCCCATAACGCCCCATAGCCCCCCCATATCCCCCCATAACTCCCCCTAGTGACCCCATAACACCCCTTAGTGACCCCATAACTCCCCCTAGTGACCCCATAACTCCCCCTAGTGACCCCATAGCACCCCGTAGTGACCCCATAACACCCCATAGCCCCCCCATATCCCCCCATAACTCCCCTAGTGACCCCATAACACCCCTTAGTGACCCCATAACACCCCCTAGCTACCCCATAACACCCCCCTAGCGACCCCATAACACCCCTTAGTGACCCCATAACCCCCCATAGCCCCCCCATAGCCCCCCATAACACCCCCTAGTGACCCCATAACACCCCCTAGTGACCCCATAACTCCCTGTAGTGACCCCATAGCCCCCCCATATCCCCCCATAGCCCCCCCTAGTGACCCCGTAACACCTCCTAGTGACCCCATAACACCCTGTACTGACCCCATAACCCCCCATAACACCCCCATATCCCCCCATAACACCTCCTAGTGACCCCATAAACTCCCCCTAGTGACCCCGTAACACCCCTTAGTGACCCCATAGCCCCCCCATATCCCCCCATAACTCCCCCTAGTGACCCCATAACACCCCCTAGTGACCCCATAACACCCTGTAGTGACCCCATAACCCCCCCCCCCCGACCCCACAACGCCCCCCGACCCCATAACCCCCTCCGTAACCCCGCAGGCGCTGCGGGGGGCGCTGGCGGGGCGCGCTGCGGGGGCTTCGTGCAGGTGCTGGCGGCCGGGCGGAGCGCGCGAGGGGCTGGCGGCGCTGGTGCAGGGCTGCGGCCTGGGGGCCCTGCGCCCCGACACCGTCCTGCTCGGCTGGCCCCGGGGCTGGCGCCGCCGCGACGACCCCGCCGCCGCCCGCGACTTCGTGGGTACGGGGGGGTTACGGGGGGGTTTATGGGGATTTGGGGGGGTTATGGGTGGTTATAGGGTGGTTACGGGGGGATTTGGGGGGGTTATGGGGGGATTTGGGAGGTTATGGGGTGGTTATCGGGGGAGTTTTGGGACTGTAATGGGGTTATAATGGGGTTTTGGGGAGGGAATGGGGGTTATAGGATGGTTATGGGGGGATTTGGGGGGGTTATGGGGGGATTTGGGGCGGGTTATGGGGGGATTTGGGGGGGTTTGGGGGGTTATGGGGGGATTTGGGGGGTTATGGGGGGATTTGGGGGGGTTTATGGGGTGGTTATGGGGGGATTTGGGGGGTTATGGGGGGGTTTGGGGCGGGTTATGGGTGGTTATGGGGGATTAGGGGGGTTATGGGGGGGTTATGGGGATTTGGGGGGCGTTATGGGTGGTTATGGGGGGGTTATGGGGGGATTTGGGGGGTTACGGGGGGTTATGGGGGGATTTGGGGGGTTACGGGGGGATTTGGGGGGGGTATGGGGTGGTTATGGGGGGATTTGGGGGGGTTTATGGGAGGTTATAGGGTGGTTACGGGGGGATTTGGGGAGTTATGGGGGGGTTATGGGGAGGGAATGAGGGTTATAGGGTGGTTATGGGGGGATTTGGGGGGTTATGGGGGGGATTTGGGGGGGTTTATGGGGATTTGGGGGGCATTATGGGTGGTTACGGGGGAGTTATGGGGGGATTTGGGGGGTTATGGGGTGGTTATGGGGGATTTGGGGGGGTTATAGGGTGATTATCGGGGGAGTTTTGGGGCTGTAATGGGGTTTTGGGGGGTTATAATGGGGTTATGGGGAGGGAATGGGGGTTACAGGGTGGTTATGGGGGGATTTGGGGGAGTTACGGGGGGGTTTGGGGGAGTTACGGGGGGGTTTGGGGGGGTTATGGGGTGGTTATGGGGGGATTTGGGGGTTTATAGGGTGGTTATGGGGGATTTGGGGGGATTTGGGGGGTTATAGGGTGGTTATCGGGGAACTTGGGGAGTTTTGGGGGGTTATAATGGGGTTTTGGGGGGTATAATGGGGTTGGGGGGGCTATAGGGGAGTTTGGGGGGGGTATAATGGGGTTATGGGGGGGTATAATGGGGTTATGGGGGGGGTTTGGGGGAGGTTATGGGGGGATTGGGGGATTAAGGGGGGGTTTTGGGGGAGTTGGGAGGGTCGGGGGGAGGCTGGAGGGGGGGTTTGTGGGGTCTCTGGGCAGGGGGGGTGGTTATAGGGCCGGTGTCTGTCCCCCCCCCCCCCCCCCCAGAGCTGCTGCGGGTGGCGGCGGCCGGTGGCCGGGCCCTGCTGGTGGCCAAGGGGCCGCTGGGGGCCGGGGCGCCGGGGGGGTCCCTGGACGTGTGGTGGGGTGGTGGGGCGACGGGCGGCTGCTCACCCTGCTGCCCCTGCTGCTGCGCCAGCACCCGGTGCGTGGGGCTTGGTGGGGTCGGGGGGGGGGTTTGGGGTGCTTTATGGGGTTTGGGGGGGTCTGGGGGTGGGTCGGGGGGGTATATTGGGGGTTGGGGGGGGGTATATTGGGGGGTTGGGGGGGGGTTACGGGGGCTTTGGGGGGAGATATTGGGGGCTTTGGGGGGGCATATGGGGTGGTGTATGGGGGGTTATGGGGGATTATGGGGTGGTTTCTGGGGTTTTGGGGTGCTTTATGGGGTTTGGGGGGGGTCTTGGGGTGGGTCAGGGGGTGGTATATTGGGGGGTTGGGGGTGGTATATTGGGGGTTGGGGGGGTTACGGGGGCTTTGGGGGGGCGATATTGGGGGATATGGGGGGTTTGGGGGGCATATGGGGTGGTGTATGGGGGGGTTATGGGGTGGTTTAGGGGTTTTGGGGGGCGTTATGGGGTTTTGGGGGTCCGGGGGGTGGGTTATGGGAGGCGAGGGGATGGTATATTGGGGGTGGTATATTGGGGGTTATGGGGGGTTATGGGGGGGTTATGGGGTGGTTTCTGGGGTTTTGGGGTGGCTTACGGGGTTTGGGGGGTCTTGGGGTGGGTCAGGGGGTGGTATATTGGGGGTTGGGGGGGGTTATGGGGGGTTATGGGGGATTTTGGGGGGTTATGGGGTGGTTTCTGGGGTTTTGGGTGGGGTTGTGGCATTTTGGGGGGCTGGGGGTATATGGTATATGGGGGTTGGGGGTGGTATGTTGGGGGTTCTGTGGGGTCCTATGGGGCTGTGTGGGTTCCTATGGGTTCCTATGGGTCCGTACGGGCATTTATTGGCTCCGTGTGGGTGTTTATGGGGCCTGTGCGGGTATTTATGGGTCCGTACCGGTACTGATGGGGTCTGTAGGGGTACTTATGGGGTCTGTAGGGGTACTTGTGGGGTCTGTAGGGGTATTTATGGGGTCTGTAGGGGTACTTATGGGGTCTGTAGGGGTATTTATGGGGTCTGTAGGGGTGTTTATGGGGTCTGTAGGGGTACTGGTGGGGTCTGTAGGGGTATTTATGGGGTCTGTAGGGGTACTTGTGGGGTCTGTAGGGGTAACTTGTGGGGTCTGTAGGGGTGTTTATGGGGTCTGTAGGGGTACTTGTGGGGTCTGTAGGGGTACTTGTGGGGTCTGTAGGGGTACTGGTGGGGCCCGCACGGGCGCTGACGGGGTCGCTGTGTGCACCCCCGGCCCCAGGCGTGGCGCGGCTGCCCGCTGCGGCTCTTCGCGGTGGCGCTGCTGGAGGACAACAGCCTGGCCCTGGGCCGCCTGCTGCAGGCCTTTGCCCAGCGCCTCCGCCTGCCGGCCCGCACCGAGGTGGTCGAGCTGGTGGGTAACCCCCTCCCCCCCCCCCGGCGTCACGCCGACGTCGCCGTCGTGACGTCGCGAGCGACGCCGACGCCGTGACGTCGCTCGCGACGTCGCCGCCGTGACGTCGCCCGCGACGCCGACGCCGTGACGTCACGCGCGCCGCCGCCGCAGCACGACAGCGACGTCTCCGCGTACACGTACGAGCGCACGCTGATGATGGAGAGCAGCGCTCGCGCATGCTGCGCCAGATGCGCCTGGCGCGCCAGGTGACGTCACTAGCCACGCCCCCTCTCTGACCACGCCCCCCCTCCCCGTGACCACGCCCCCTCGTGACCGCGTGACGTCACATCCGCCACCCCCCCACCCCGCAGGCCTGGCACGGCTCCGCCCCCCCCAGCGGAGGGGAGGAGGAGGAGGGGGGGGGAGGGGGCGGCCCCCGGCCGGGCCCCAGCCCGTGAGTGGTACTGGGATATACTGGGAGGGGACTGGGATATACTGGGAGGGGCTGGGAGGGGCTGGGAGGGGATTCTGGGGGGCTGGGAGGGACTGCGATATACTGGGAGGGGACTGGGGGGGACTGGGTGGGACTTGGGGGGGATTAGGGGATACTGCGTGGGACTGGGAGGCACTGGGATGTACTGGGAGGATATCAGGGGCTACTGGGAAGGGACTTGGGGGGGTACTGGGACATACTGGGAGGCACTGGGACATACTGGAAGGGGACTGGGGGGTACTGGGAAGGGACTGGGGGTTACTGGGAGGCACTGGGATGGACTGGGAGGGGCTTGGGGGGGTACTGGGAGGCACTGGGATGGACTGGGAGGCACTGGGAGGGGCTTGGGGGGTACTGGGAGGCACCGGGGTATACTGGGAAGGGACTGGGATGGACTGGGAGGGACTGGGGCGGGCCCGGGGGGCCGTTCACGGGCCCGTACCGACCCGTACTGGTCCGTACTGGTCGGTACTGGTCGGTACTGGTCCGTACTGGTGCCCGCAGCACCAACGTGCGGCGCATGCACGCGGCCGAGCGGCTGAACGAGGCCATGGGGCGGCGCTCGGCGGGGGCGCGCCTGGTGCTGCTCGACCTGCCGGCCCCGCCCCCCGCCTCGCCCCGCCCCCGTGACGACAACTGTATCCATGGCGACGGGCGCGGCGTCCCTGGCAACGGGGGCAGACTTCGCCGCGGCACCCGTTGCTAGGACGGCCAGGCCCGT
>NW_027663627.1:40000-42006 GCF_964034855.1 Anser brachyrhynchus | reverse complement strand
CGTACGGTGCCACTTTCTGCCATCAAAAAGTGCTCTCAGCGGAAGCCTTTGGGTACACCTGAACTCCCTGGGGGAGCCTTTACGCAACCCCACACTCAACAGGACTCTGCGTCTTCACTCTTTCCTAACAACCCTAAACATAACCCTAACCGCAACAAGAAGCTGAACCCGAGTTAGACCCGAAAAAACACGTACGGTGCCACTTTCTGCCATCAAAAAGTGCTCTCAGCGGAAGCCTTTGGGTACACCTGAACTCCCTGGGGGAGCCTTTACGCAACCCCGCACTCAACAGGACTCTGCGTCTTCACTCTTTCCTAACAACCCTAAACATAACCCTAACCGCAACAAGAAGCTGAACCCGAGTTAGACCCGAAAAAACACGTACGGTGCCACTTTCTGCCATCCAAAAGTGCTCTCAGCGGAAGCCTTTAGGTACACCTGAACTCCCTGGGGGAGCCTTTACGCAACCCCACACTCAACAGGACTCTGCGTCTTCACTCTTCCCTAACAACCCTAAACATAACCCTAACCGCAACAAGAAGCTGAACCCGAGTTAGACCCGAAAAAACACGTACGGTGCCACTTTCTGCCATCAAAAAGTGCTCTCAGCGGAAGCCTTTGGGTACACCTGAACTCCCTGGGGGAGCCTTTACGCAACCCCACACTCAACAGGACTCTGCGTCTTCACTCTTTCCTAACAACCCTAAACATAACCCTAACCGCAACAAGAAGCTGAACCCGAGTTAGACCCGAAAAAACACGTACGGTGCCACTTTCTGCCATCAAAAAGTGCTCTCAGCGGAAGCCTTTGGGTACACCTGAACTCCCTGGGGGAGCCTTTACGCAACCCCACACTCAACAGGACTCTGCGTCTTCACTCTTTCCTAACAACCCTAAACATATCCCTAACCGCAACAAGAAGCTCAACCCGAGTTAGACCCGAAAAAACACGTACGGTGCCACTTTCTGCCATCAAAAAGTGCTCTCAGCGGAAGCCTTTGGGTACACCTGAACTCCCTGGGGGAGCCTTTACGCAACCCCACACTCAACAGGACTCTGCGTCTTCACTCTTTCCTAACAACCCTAAACATAACCCTAACCGCAACAAGAAGCTGAACCCGAGTTAGACCCGAAAAAACACGTACGGTGCCACTTTCTGCCATCAAAAAGTGCTCTCAGCGGAAGCCTTTGGGTACACGTGAACTCCCTGGGGGAGCCTTTACGCAACCCCACACTCAACAGGACTCTGCGTCTTCACTCTTTCCTAACAACCCTAAACATAACCCTAACCGCAACAAGAAGCTGAACCCGAGTTAGACCCGAAAAAACACGTACGGTGCCACTTTCTGCCATCAAAAAGTGCTCTCAGCGGAAGCCTTTGGGTACACCTGAACTCCCTGGGGGAGCCTTTACGCAACCCCACACTCAACAGGACTCTGCGTCTTCACTCTTTCCTAACAACCCTAAACATAACCCTAACCGCAACAAGAAGCTGAACCCGAGTTAGACCCGAAAAAACACGTACGGTGCCACTTTCTGCCATCAAAAAGTGCTCTCAGCGGAAGCCTTTGGGTACACCTGAACTCCCTGGGGGAGCCTTTACGCAACCCCACACTCAACAGGACTCTGCGTCTTCACTCTTTCCTAACAACCCTAAACATAACCCTAACCGCAACAAGAAGCTGAACCCGAGTTAGACCCGAAAAAACACGTACGGTGCCACTTTCTGCCATCAAAAAGTGCTCTCAGCGGAAGCCTTTGGGTACACCTGAACTCCCTGGGGGAGCCTTTACGCAACCCCACACTCAACAGGACTCTGCGTCTTCACTCTTTCCTAACAACCCTAAACATAAGCCTAACCGGAACAAGAAGCTCAACCCGAGTTAGACCCGAAAAAACACGTACGGTGCCACTTTCTGCCATCAAAAAGTGCTCTCAGCGGAAGCCTTTGGGTACACCTGAACTCCCTGGGGGAGCCTTTACGCAACCCCACACTCAACAGGACT